>NC_037682.1:6120442-6351504 GCF_003255815.1 Theropithecus gelada | reverse complement strand
TTAGTAGAGACGGGGTTTCACCGTGTTAGCCAGGATGGTCTCGATCTCCTGACCTCGTGATCCGCCCGTCTCGGCCTCCCAAAGTGCTGGGATTACAGGCTTGAGCCACCGCGCCCGGCCGGATGGTTTTTTTTTCTTACTGCTCCTGAAAGGCTTTTCTCTCTCTAAGCAAAAACCTCTGCAGTGTTTGTTCCCTGCTCTCTGCAGCCCAAATCTTTTATTTCATAGCGCTTAAAGTCTTGGCACTTTGTAAATATGCAGATAACTCAGATTGATATGAATTTATTTATTTTTTATATATATATATATGTGTTTGTGTATGTGTATGTATATATATATATATAGAGAGAGAGAGAGAGAGAGAGAGACACGGAGTCTCGCTTTGTCACCCAGGCTGGAGTGCAGTAGCACAGTCCTGGCTCACTGCAACCTCTGCCTCCTGGGTTCTTGCAGTTCTCCTGCCTCAGCCTCCTGAGTAGCTGGGATATCAGGTGTGCACCACCACGCCTGGCTAATTTTTGTATTTTTAGTAGAGATGGGATTTCGCCATGTTGCCCAGGATGGTCTTGAACTCCTGACCTCAAGTGATCCACCCACCTCGGCCTCCCAAAGTGTTGGGATTACAGGCGTGAACCACTGTGCCTGGCCTGATACGAATTTATTTAAGTGTAAAGATTGATCGTGGTTGGGAAGATGAGACCCTAAATTGGAAAAGGACAAGGACTAAGTTTATTTGCATATGTTCAAAATGGTGTATGGTCAAGTACCAGTTGACTGTCTCCTATCTTGGCTAAGTCCTCAAATCAGCTAATATCTTGAGACATGTCATTGGTAGATAATTATTTCTATTCATTGACGTAATAAAAATTTGCTATCTTTTAAGAAAATGAACTAGCAGAATTCTCACTTCAGTTCCTTATAATCTGATTAAGGTTTGAAAATGTTTCATAAAAAAGATATAAAATAACAGTACCATTAGGCATCAGTGAATGTTTATTTGATCTTTTAAAAGATAATGTGTTATTGACAGTGAGTGATGATTTTTGAGATTTGAATAAATTGTGGCCTCTTGACTGAGGCTGCCATATAATCTTTGACAATTTCAGACCCCTCCCCGACCATGCTGCATGGTCATATTCTGGCACCTTCCATTCCTTTTTCTTTTCTTTTCTGTCCATTGTCATCTTCTTCAGTGCCTTCAGTGTTTAAAATGATTGCTTAAAAGTCTGCAGCACTTACTGAGTGTTTCATCACTTCATCCTATCAGGAATCTGAGTATTTATCCTTTACCTCTTATCAGGGCTGAGGGAGGAAGAAGGCATGGTTACATGGGACACCTGACGAGGATAGCTAACTGTATCGTGCATAGCACTGATAAGGGCCCCAACAGTGCATTAGTGCAGCAGCTTATCAAAGGTAAGTTACTGGTGAAATTTGAATTGCGTTTTGGTTGGGTTGCAGAAAGGATTTAAGGGTGAAGTAGAAATGCATGTAGCATTTTTGATAGTGATTTGTGGAACTTCTTTATATTTGGCAAATTATCTATTTGAATGAGGTTCTTGAGAATATATTTGAACAGTGTCAGTTTTTGGCTCTATTGCTGTTCACGTAGTTACAGATCATTCCTTAAGCATTCGCAGGCTTGGCTGGATTCAGCATACAAGAGTCACCTATTGTCATTCTTAAGAGCGTTGCTCGGTGAATCATTCTTTTGAGTATTGTGAGTGTGAAGTACTCATATGCTAGCAGTTGAGCCACTTCAGCTATAATTTTGCCTTTTATTTTCTGAAGGCCTCTATATAATAGCCTCTGAATTAAGTTTCTTTAACTGGAATATTAGGGCATTTATCAGCATTTCTTGCTATCACTGAAATGAGCGGTATTGGCTTCTAAAGGACTCTTTCTGTATAGCATTTCAGTTTAATCAGCCCCAGCTTATTTGGAAGAGACTGTGTGGATGCTTTTTACACTGGCCCCAAGCCATGAGTCTTCTTCTAAAATGAGAGCATGAGGAGCTCTGTGTACTCTGGGTTTTTGTACCCAACAGGATTACTAATCCTGAGACCTATTCTGAATGTGAACAGTCTTTAACATCCATGGTACAGAAGAGTTAAAATCATTTCCCAGTCCTTCCATTTTTTTCTTAAGAATGTTTGTTTGTTCAAGAGGCTATTCCCTGTTGAATGTGCACTAAAAGCACAGTTGTCACCCAGGGATGGAAAAAGTGCTGTGTGCCCACTTGTAATTTTACTTCTTGAGAGAGGTATAAGAGGTATAAAACTCTTCCTTGGGCCATTTCACTACACAGTTTACCTTTATGTCCTAACTAAGAAGAAATGGCCAGGTGATATCATTAAGTTTTTAGATCAGTCTTTCCTTTATGGAAGCTGCTTGCCAGGTGGTACGTGTGTACACTTGTGTGAGTGTACACATATGCATGGCTGTTTTAAATCAGAATTAACAGATGACAACTTTAGTTAGGCGTCTAAAATTACATCACGGTTTGACTTTCTCAGGAAAGCAGTTGTTTATCCTTTTCTTTAACATTTCTCTAGAAGGTAGAATTTCACTATTTACATGTGTATCCATGTTGGCCCATGACACAAAATATTTAGGAAACATGATCTTAGAGCAATTTGAGAAGCCATACTAGGTTCTGTGGAACATTCATTGGCCAGGTGCCAATGAGAGCATTTCAATAAAGTGCGCAGGAGCTGTCATTTGCAGCATTTTCTAAACTTCACCGTGGAAAAAGATCCCCTCACCCCTACACCTTCTCAAACACCTACCACCTTTCTCAGAAAAGCTTGTTAGAAACACACTTTCCAGGTAAAGTTTCTACCAGAACATTGTTAGAAACTTGTTAAGTTCACAGAGCTACCTTAGGGCTCTTGGCCTAATCAAGCCTATACCATTGGGTACGGGGATTCTGGTTCCTGGAAGTCTGTGGGATTTGGGCCTATGGAAGGTGTAATAATTCCATTTCTCTAAGAGCACTGGGCTGGCTGTCACCCAGTTTCTCAGCTGATAGGGCCTGCTCACCATTGATGAACCAGGTGAGTAGGCCCACTTTTATATTACCTGTTTACTTTATTTGTCTGTGTGGAGGTCATTGTGGTGCTAATACTGTTTTGGTTTTCTCTCTCTGAAGATCTTCCCGACGAAGTCAGGGAACGATGGGAGACATTCTGCACAAGCTCCTTAGGAGAAACTAACAAGAGGAACACGGTAGATCTAGTAGGTTTTACAAGGTTACATTTTTATTTTTTCAGTGCTCTTAGCCTTTGCCCATTTATTCAGAAAGATGTAAAAGATCTTCCATTTGCCTTAGTAACTGTGAGCCAAAGATAAGTTCTTATCTCTTTACCAGGAAGAGAGGTCAGTAGTCACAATATTCTTGCCCATTTGTCTAGTCCACTCCTAATTACCTGCCTGGGATGACAGAAGGATATTGAGAAGCCATTGATTTCTGCTCCACATCCTACTTGTGTCCATTTCTCTCCATGCCCTGCTGCCTAAGCACCTCAATAGAACAACCCTCTTGCCTTCCTTTCATTCTGCTGGGTTTGTGGCCATATGCCGCTGATAACCCTAGGTGCTTAGGAACCGAAAGATTTCATTTGGATATTTTTCTGATATTGAGTTGAGTATACCCTCGTTTTAGATCATTCCTCAGTGGGGGAGTATTTTGTAGATGACTTTGAAACCCCAGCTTTAAAATTTTTTACCAGAATCGGTACTTTGAGCTAGGGAATAATGGCATTGATAATTTTTTTAAAAATTATATTGGACTTTGGAATGTATTTTTTGGTTTTTTAACAGATTGTTTTAAGGTAAGTATTGCTTTGTTTCTGCTTTTAAAGATGGGGAAAGCATTTCCTTTTACAAGTACATGCCAGCTGATAGTCGAGGAGGGGTGGCCTTGGCTTAGACAGAAGCAGCACGTGACTCGACATTGAAGTGTTTGTGTTTGGCATTTAATTCTATATTTCAAATTTAGCAGTGACAGTCTTGAATTTCTAGTACGCAGTTACACCTTGACTGTTAGGAATTCAATGATCTGGTAGCCTGAAACAAGAGGGAAGCAGGTTCTGAAAGCCAGAGAGCAGCCACTTGGTCCTCCTGTGTCACTCCCTGGAGGGCTGTGCCTCCTACTTTGTGGATTACCTAAAAATATGGCCGTCTTTTTCCAGACTCTCGACAGAGCCACACTTTTTAAGCTGGGTATAATGATAGAATTAGGAAGTATTAAGAGTTGGAAGAATTATGAAGTTGAGATAACTATTAAAAGGCCATTTAATTAAAATAGACATAAGGCCTAATAGCCCGAGTGTCTCTGTGTAGTACAGCCCAGCAGAGAAAATGACATTAGTATTGACAGCCCTGGGTCATCAAGGAAGGGTTGAGTCATTTTTAATGAATATTTTACCCATTGTAGATAGATACTTGGAATATTCGCTTAACTTGAGTGTTCTGGATAATCAGCGGTTTTTTTTGTAGAGTGAAATTGTCCTCTCCCATGTTGTTAAACCACTTAATTTTAGAGGTTCCCATGTTGATTCCTTTGCAGTCAATATAGTCTTTTTTAAGGGGATTTTTGTCTTGTTTCTTACTTATAAAGGAATATTTAGTAATATTCTGATTTTGTTTGGGAAACTTTTTAAAAAATTATCCTTTGATTGGCTTAAAAGGTAGAAGTCAAAAATGTCCAATTAAGCTTGTTACCAGACTTTTAAATAATCGTTTTTATCTTAGGTAGCTCAAGCGTATTTCTCTTGTGAGCAGTTCTGTAATAAAGAAGGACTTCATTACAATTCAGATAATGCTCACTTACTGTACAGTATGCTGTCAGCAGATCTGCTCTGGGATTGTGTGTGAATGTTATTACATATATCCCCATGGAGGGTGTGGTCATCCAGCAACAAATAAAACGTTCAGCCCCTGGTAGACTGTGTTGGAAAAAATTATTTTGGGCTCCATCCATCTGTCACTCAGGTTGTGTCTCAGTTCTTCTTTGCTTGCTCTACTTCTCTGCCATCATACTCGGACTACATAATCTAAAGTCAAACAGAATGATAAGTTGGCTTATATAGCAAAAGTGGTTAGATTTATAGAGCCCTTTAACATTGCCTATATCCCCTGATGAGTTAGCCCCACTCCGTAATTTTGCTGTCTGTTGAGACTTCAGGTGAATCTCAAGACTTCTTCAATTCTTTGTTCCCGAGCCCTTTCTTAAATACCACTTGCATTTAGTCTGAAGTCCTTCTAATAGGGAGCTTTGCTTTGTAGTATTGTGAGGGCTACAGCGATTCCAAGTGTTTAATATGCTTATAGAGTAGGTCTAGGCACCAAGGAGATTTTAACCATATCCTCCAGGCCGTTCATTTTCCTGTCCAGAATGTTTTCGAGCTGTATCTCAGTGGGGTTGGGTACCATGTTTCAGGAAAAATATGCAATTGTAAATATTATTATGAACACAACTTGGTAAATACAGTGGGCCTTACCCTTGCAAAAGTGACATAGAAAAAGAGTGCCCATGTTTGAAATGTCGTAGTTACACTTGCCTTCTTAACACACTCATCACTGGAATTGGTAGTTAAGTAATAGCTTACTTATTCCCTGCTCCCTTTCCCAAATAGATAAGATTAGATACACTGCCTTGACTTAGTTGATTTTGGAATAGCTTGGCTACCTCTCTGGAAGTCATTTCAGGTATATTCATAGAAGTGGAATCAGCCCAGTTCAGCACCACATGCTTAAGTTAGTACATTGTTAACCTGACCTGTTATTTTTCTGTTTACAGCAAGGATACATTCATTTATACACCAAACACCTGTCCTGTGGGCTGTGTGCCTGAGGACTTGCTCACTTCTTTTGGATAAGCTGTGCCCAGCTCCAGGCTCCTTTCACTTCTGTAACATTTTAGTTAAATTCTCTCTGAGATATTTGAAGTGCTTTAATCATTTGGCTCCATCATACCCAAATATGTGCACAGCAGATTCATATACTCCCTGTGTTTTTATGTTTGGAGTTCGTGATGAGCAAAAGTTGGTGTTTTAATTATATCCAAAGACCTCTATGTTTTGACCAAGTCCCCAAACTAAAAATTGGCAAGGATTTAGGTAGAGTGAATTTAGAGAACATAGGACACGTTTTTGTACTGACTTTGAGAAATTTGACTTTGTTTCATTTTTTGCCCACTTCTCCAAGGGGTAGAATGTATTTAAAAGTGTTGATGCTTCTTTCCCATCATTGACAAGATAGTTTATAGAAGAGGAGATGTAGAATGATCTGAATGTGTGCCTGTATTAATCACCAGGAGTTTCTGCAGGTCGGGGTGAAAGCTGAGAGTGGGTGTTTCTAACTAACCCTAGGTTTTGTTGATGCTGGGGGTCCTCAGTGGGACCATACTTTGAGGATCAAGGAGTAAGTCTCTACCTTTCACTCGTCACTAATATGGGCCTCAGACTTTAACACTCATTTCACACTTCTGATTTCCCTTGGTAACCTAATCAGCCAAAGTAAACGCCAATTTGCTTTTTCCTGTAACAACAGTTAACAAAACAAAAATTTTATTATGAAAGAAGATAATATCTCAGAAACTGTTTGTACCAAAACAAGAGTGTACTTTACTTACAGTGTATCTAGCTTGGCAAGAGTGTTATATACTTGTTGCTTTTTGCTGTATTTGTTTATATTCAGTGATATTAGTATTCATTAATTCAGTAAATATTTGAGTGCCTACAATGTGCCAGACACTGAAGATATAGTACTAGACAAGATTGGCAAAAATTTCTGCTTCAATGGAGATGGATAAACAAATGAGTAAGGTCTCAATATGTGTCATACACAGTCATGGACTGCATAATGTTTCGGTCAGCAGTAGACCACATATATGACAGTGGTCTCGTAAGATTAGAGTACTCGATTTTACTGCACATTTTTTATGGTGTAGATAACACACATACCACCATGCTCTGGTTGCCTCAGTATTCAGTGCAGTACTGTGCTGTGCAGGTGTGTAGCCTAGGAGCAGTTGGCTCTACTGGATAGCCTAGGTCTGCAGTAGGCTCACCACCTGAACTCCATGATGTTTGCGTGATGACAGAATTGCCTTTGTCAGAATGTATCCTTGTTGTGAAACAATGCTTGACTCTGCATGTTTCAGATGATAAGTGCTAAGGAGCCAACACATGGGAGGGAGTTAGGGAGTCTTTGGGGCAGGTGTACAATTTAAAATCTGGTGTCAAGGAAAATCTCACTGGGAAGGTGCATTTGTGGAGTGGGGAGGGAAGGACGAAATGCAGAGGACCAGAATGTGGGTTGTTCCCAGTGTGTGCAGGGACTGGCATGTTGTCCTGTGTGGATGTAGCAGTAAGCAAAGGAGAGAACAAAAAGACTGGAGGCCAGAGGCGCTGAACAGCCAAATTTTCTACAGCTTTTTAGTCTATGGTGAGCAGCTTATTTTTTGATCTAATGAGAATTTGTTAGGTTTTGAACTAAACAGTGCCATACCTTGATGTATGTTTTTAAAAGATGGCTATGGCTGTTGGGTTGAGAACAGACTGCTCAGTGGGGCAAGAGCTAGGAGGAGGGAGACTGGGGAACTGCCAGCTGTGACATTAGTGTAGGCGAGGAGAGTGCTGACTTGCACTGGGGAGCTGATAACAGACTTGATGAGGGGCAATGGGTCTAGAGAGGGATTTTAGGCTCCATTTTGAAGCTAGAGGGGACATGGTGGGTGGGCTGGAGGAAACAAGATGACCAAGGTTTTTAGCTGAAGAAGAGTGAAGGTGGCAATTACTGAGCTGGAGGTGCCTCAAAAGGAGCGTGTTTGGAAGTGTAGATCAGGAACTCAGTTTTGTGTACGTCTGAGTAATGAACTGATGGGATTCCGATTAGCAAGTTTCCCCCATGGGTAAATAATCTTTTTAGCTCATTTTGTTAATAATGATTTTTCAGACACAGATGGTATAGGTAGAATCAGGCTCACATCTTCCATTAATGCAATTGCGAAGATGTGTGTGCATTGTGTTGTTATTAGTAAGTTGCTAAAACTAGTTTCATTTTGGAGAAAAAGCATTTTAAAATATCTTCTAGTATTGCTTTGAGGATCCAGTTTAAGTAGAACATGTGAAGGGGAGGTCACAATGTCTGGCACATAGTAGTTCAATAAAAGTTAGTTTCTTTCTCATCTTTAATTAAAGAGTGTTAAAATCTTATTTTGTAGGAAAAAGCAAAAGTATGAATGAGGATACATTGAATCCTATTTTAACTTAGACAGCAAGACCTGGCTAAGAGTCGCCAACTCTGTTTTGTCCTATTTTGTTCAGTTCTTTGCGTGGCTTTCTATTTCTGTGCTCTACCATGAGGTTGCACCCCTAAAACACACTGGCCTAGCATGATGTGTGTGCTGGCTTGCCAGCCAAGTGGCCCAAAGCTCCTGAGTGCACTGCAGTACAACCACTTGACCTGCACTTGAACATAGTCCTGTGAGATGCCAGCTGCCATGACCAAGCAGTATTCCCACTTCTCTTCTGCATTCTGGCAAGGCTTTCCTGGAACATCCCCATGCCCACATCTTTACCCTGTAACTCACTAAAGCCATTCTTGACTCAAGCAGGTGCCCTTCATTGATCACAGAATCTACCTTTGATTTCATCAGGCCAGATTCACAAACAGAATGGGAGTGCTTTATCTATACCTTCGAGAGAATGGAGAGTGAAATAACTGGAAACACTGGGTTATTACAGCTTAATTTCATCCAGGCTTGGTGTCTTTACCAAAGATGGTTGGGGAAAGAGAAGGGAGATTCATCTTACTCAGGCAGTGATTTGCTCAGAATTTTACAAGCCATACCCTGTACAGACCTATTTGAATTCTACTGTGGGTTTATTGAACCAATGTTGGAACAACTTTGCAAAACAGACCAGGCCAGTTAGGTACAGCTTCATGAGTTGGCAGGTAGCAGCAGCCCGTGTCTTCCCTAAGATGACATTCCCTGCCCAAAACACTTCTGTGAAAAGTACAGGATAAACAACTCAGAGAATACAGTGTAAGATACCCGCAGAAATACAGTACTTCTTTCTAGAATTTTACAGACGGTCCATGTTTGTCCCTTGCCATATAGCAATCACTATTATTAGTGCTGTACTTAATTATTTATCTTGATTTCTAATTGTTAATGCTTCCCCCCATATTGTGTGACATTTGTAATTAATAAAAATCACTTAACGATGAATTGGTGAGCAGTTCATGTTTGTGTTTTTACTTAATACTTACTTAAAAGGGGGCACATTTTTAGGGGTAGATGATTTGGGGTCTTTTGTGAGTGGGATGCTATCGACTCAAGTCACATTTAGTACTATTGGACAGTGGTTTTCTTAATGTGGGCAGGGAGTCCAAGAATTTGAAATGGTTATATTTAAACCTGACCTTTTGAGTGGCGCACTGGTAATCCCTGGGGATTGCAGTTTGACCCTGCAGGCCCTGTACACAGAAAGGGTTTCTATGTTTCATCTGGGCCATTACTTCTGTCTTGTCTTTTGTAAACATTTAATTGGAGGTGATTATCAAAATCACTAAAATGGAGTAACTCACCTCTCTTCTTGTCTGTTTTCTGGCGATGTCAGTAGTGAGGAGTGGAATAACTAGAAGGGAGCGGCAGGGCAGCAGCCTGGCCCGAGGGAAGGAAGGGTGCCCTTGACACATTGGGCGGGTTTGGCAGTTTAACTGTGACTGACTTTGTTTTTTCTGTTACACATTGAGAGAAAAACTAAATGTGATTTTTCCATAAAAATGCTGATACAAATGTCCAAAACGTTTCTATGTTAAATAGTCTTTTACATTTTTATGCATATAGGTTACAACCTGCCATATTCATTCATCCAGTGATGATGAAATTGACTTTAAAGAAACGGGTTTCTCACAGGATTCTTCTTTGCAGCAAGTGAGTCACGCCTAAAGCTTTGCTTTTTGTTTTTATTTTAAATGCTTAGTTTAGTTGCCTTTTATGAATCAGCTTCAGAGTCAGATTATGTATTAGAATGTGATTTGGGGTTACTTATTAGTTAGGCCAAAGCGTTTAAAATAGGAAGTGCTGGGTACATGAAAGATAGATTTATATTGATTATGTTTCAAGGGATTGTTCCATACCTGATAACAGTGATGAGTCAAGTACATTTTCAGAAAATTTGAATGAACTGAATAGTTAAGGCATCTCACACATGCTTGTTACGCAGACCTTTACAGTAGTTGAGTTGTTGCTTAAAGATTTGTGTAGTAGAGATCTGCCGGTAAAAATAATAGAAATAAGACGTTTAAAATGTAAGTAAAAGTAAACTGTCACCATTACCCCTGATGTAAGTTCTATTATAGTTACATCTAAAGTAAATTTTTAGTTGAAGTAATTCATTGCAACCCCTCTCTGCCTGTCCCTGAATTTTTCATCTCCCTTTATCACCTACTTATAATCTTTTTGGGGGAAAGCCTCAATATGAATAATAAATGTACTCATTTATCATCCATTGTTAGTTCTTGAAGAAGTGACAAATGATTTTACTTCTCTACTAGGTATGGGAGTTAAAAACAGAAGCCTTTTTGCAGACTATCAGCTTTTCATATGGAGAAGTTTTCCTTAGCCAGGACCAGAATGCCTTGGCTTACATGTTGCTTTGGTGCAGCGATAGAATTGACGGGGACACCTTCCCACCCAGCACGGAATGTTGTTGCTTGGCTTCTTTTTTTTAGTCTCTAAGCTTCGTCTTAGATGAAGCTTCACATGCCTATGCTGGCCCTGTCTTTTGGCTTCCAAGTCTTACACCTGTCATACTCCAGTATTGGTTGAGCTAAAGCAATTGTTTGATTTTAATACTAAGGCAGTTTAGGATTCATCTTTCCCAGATAGGTCTGAAGTGTAGCATTTCAGCATTTGGCTGGCTTCTCTGTTGATTCTTGACACTTCCTGCCCTTTGACAGCGGATTTCCAGAGGTTAGGGTCAGGAAGTAGCCAGTCCATGGGGGCACTGTTGAGCAACAGTGCCTTCTCAAAGAGTGCAGCTCTCACTGCTTCCTGCCTTGGCTTGTTATTAGGCTGCATGGGCCATGGCGGTGGCCCACCATGGCTCATTGTGAGCCCTCGTGCCTACAAGCATCCCTTTTCCCAGAGCGCTCTGGAATTGTCCCAGGAAGCACCTTGACAATGGGCTCTCCCTCCACTGAAGCACCTGTAGAGTACTGAAATAGTCCACCCAGTTGGCCGTGAACCTGAGTGCTATACATTGGTCCACCCCTAGAATGAAGCTTGATGATATCAAATGTATATTATCAAGGTAATTTTGTACCTGTTGAAATACAGCTTTAAGAAGAAGAACACCTTACTAGTAATAATAATAAACTTGGAACTTTGGGCTGTCAATTTAGTCTAGATTTGGTTAAATTTAGGCATTTGGAAAGTGGATTCCTTTATTTCTCGCGATACCTGGTACCAGGGTCATACCTGTTCTGGGGAGAGTTTCCTTACATTATTTTGTTTGTTTGACCGACAGCTCACGTACATACGAAGCAATTTCATTCACAAAACTAACTTACAACAGCCCTTGCCAAGCTCTTAGTCTTGCGAAATTTACCCACTTCATATGAACCTTTCAGAGTGGAAGAATAATTACTCTTCTCTGATTGACAAGCTTCCAGTACATTTTTCTTTGCATGTTTAAACCAATCTGTATCATTTTGAAAATAAATGCGCTCCAAAGCACTTCTTAAAATTTTGAGAATGCAAAAAAGTCTTGGTTAGTTTATTAGAGTTTCGTCATAGTCTCCATTAAGATCGGAATATTAGTTTGTAGACTTGAACTTCAAGTTCTTGTTCACGTTTGAGGTTGGGCATCGTGTTGATAAAGTCCCCAAATGTAGAGAGCTCAGGGCAGATCATTTAACCAGGTAACCCAGCCATGTCACCAGTGGGGAGTGCCTCCAGGCGTTTGTGCCCTGCCCATTTGTTTCTCCCTTTAGCCTCGTCTGGTCTCCTCAAGTCTAGTGTTTGACTCCCCACCTCCCTGATTCTGCCTTATAGAAGTTTGGAAAGTGAGGCCCCCAGGAATGTCTGGAGAATTCAGACTGACTGCCGCATATGGGCTCTGAAGCACTGATCTCCTCATTTCCTACTACCTCACATCACATACGGGTGTGCTGGTCGGCAGTCAGGCCTCATTTAGTTGACCAGTAGTTTCTGTTGCCTGGGTGGCATTACTGTTAAGAGATTTACTTAATAAAGTGATTGGCTCACTTCTCAGTGACTTGAACAGTTTCTGACTTTGGCCAGGATGACAGTACTAGGAAAGTGTGCTTTTTAAAAGTAATTATACAGCCATGTTGTGCTTTCCAGATACAAGTTTCTCAGAGTTCAAAGCACTTTTTATATACCTTTAAATATAATACAGTAACAGTCTTCACTTACGTATATTTGTAAGCTGTGGTAGCTTTATTAGTAAAAATGAGATTTGATATGTGAAGTTCTTTGCTAGAAGCTGTAATAGACTTAGAACTAATGAGGATTACATTTGATCACTTTTCTTTTTTCTGTGCATTATTGCATGGAAGTTACTAGTGTCTGTGTCAGTTGCTATGTATCTCTCCAGATGGATTAATAGATAAATACATATTTGTATATGTATTCTGTATGTACATGTATGTATGTATACATTTGTATTTAGTATTTGTTTTCTATTTTTGAAGCATTTAAAATATAACAACATTTTGGGGAGTATTGCTTCCCCTTTACACCCAGGAGAATCACATTAGGATCACTGGAGGTATAAAAATTTTGAGAGTTAGCTGTGATGGCTTGCACCTGGAGTCTGGCTACTCTGGAGGCTGAGGTAGGAGGATTGCTAGGTGGTAGGAGTCTAGGAGTTTGAGTCCAGCCTGGGCAACGTAGCGGACCCTGTCTCTTAAAAAAAAAATTTTTTTTTGAGGGGAAAAATAAAACAATTGGGAGGGACCTTTTCCCTTGCATGACCAAATTTCTGATCTGTAGATAAACTCAGCATGGTTCATGCTGCTTACTCAACAGAATCACTTCATGGTTCTTTACCAGATCTTTGAAGTACTGAACATCTGTTTTGCCTCATAAAAGATAAAGCTGCAATTCAGAGGAACTGATTTCTTTTTGATGTAATTAATATTAATGCTGGCTGTCATATTGTCCATCCATAGGCCCAGAACTCAGCCCAGCAGCCCAGGACTTGTCCCTACCCTTCTGCTTTCAGCCAGACCCCCATGCTCAGCCTTGGTTTGCACTCCATGCCTTACCAAGTGGCCATTCCACAGCCAGTCGCTCGCTGCCCCCTGCTCCCTGCCCCCCTGTGCTCATCTAATATCACCTCTGGGGGCAGGAAAGGGGACAGCATGGAAGTGGGAGTGAGCAGAGGGGCAGTGGGTGTGCCGTTGTCTTGCATGAGCAACAAGGGAGGTTTTGGGTTCTCTCTGTCTAGTCAAACTAGACATACAGAGCTTTTTTCCAGACCTAAGCAGTATAGCTACCTTCCAAAGCCTAATATAAGGTTTATTTTTAAAGTATCTACAATAATTATCCATGCCATAATTCCCTGCCACCAGAATAAGTAGTCAGGAATTAATGATAGAGGCATTTCTGCAGTGTACATCTGCAAAGTGGAATCTGTAGGCTCTGCCCATCTGTAGAACCAAGGAGAAGGTGGTTTAATTCAGTTACAGCTGCCTCCTTCCCAGCAAGTGCCAGTGGGAGTGATACCTTCAGTTGAGCCAACAGCCGCCTCTCTGCCCCCCATGGGCTCACCCTTAGAAAACGGCAGTCTCATCTGTATGCAGCTCTAGTCACTGTATTTATTGTTTGGGTTAGAATGAGGAGGTGGCACTAGTTCGTCTTCATATGTTCTTTACTCCTTCTGATTAATGCTTAAGAACATACTTGCTGATTTCACTTGCTTCTTTGGGCCTGCTTGTTTTAAATTAGAATATCAGCATTTTCCTGGGGTCCTTTATAACACCGCCCCCTCCTCCATTTTTCAACTAAAAACCCAAGCAAGTCTGGTACTCTCTAGATTTGATGTAAGGAAACAGAACTGGCTCCTCTGTGGGTCTTCTAGTGTTAGAGACTTTTCAGAGTGATTTTGGATGAGTAGTCAAACATTTACCCTCTTCTTAAGGTAGGTAGGATAGAAATTATTTTCGTTTTATATTCTTCCCAGCCTCTAAGACTTAATTTTTTTAAAAAAGAAATGAAATGTCCCTGAACACTTTGTTTCTAGGATTATGCTTGTGTTGATCAGTTGGTTTTCCTCTGGTTTGCTGTAGTAGACTGGGGTGGAGGAGGTGGCAAGGAGGGAGGGGGTGGTCACCACTTGTTGGATCTTAGGATAAAGTTGGTTGTGTCCAGAGGTGACTGATACACCTTATAATTTCAGACTGTTCCATGTAATGTGATCACTTCAAGCTAGGCTTAATCCAAACCTCTCTCTAAAGATAATTCACAGTAGAGGACAGAGTGGTCACATAATGTTTCTTACAGTGACATGTGCATTAGAATGATTTGTAGACCAAATTTCAAACGTTTCCTTTTTTGGCAAATTGTGTCTGAAATTATTTGATTTTTCTTTTAGAAAAACACACCAACTTTTAAAGCCCTATGGCTATGTAAATAAGATGATTTCTGGAACACAAATGGGCAAATAGTATGTAGAATATCATTAGAATCATTATATCACTGTCACTGGTCCTGGGGTTGCCAGGCCTTTTCTGATTATCAGATGCAACAAATGACGTCCAATTTTATTGACCAGTTCGGCTTCAACGATGAGAAGTTTGCAGATCAAGATGACATTGGCAAGTGAGTATATTTTTCTGTTTTCACTCTTGCTCTTGCACAACCTTGATCTTGGCAGATGTATATGTGATTCTGCAGGTTTCTTAGTCTTGAGCATTCGTGAGTGGGAGGAACCTGCTGTCTCCACAGTGTTCCTCTAGTTCTAGCAGATTGACCCTGAGACTGGATAATTAGGACTTGAAATAACACTCCAGTGGCCTTGTGCGGTGGCTCACACCTGTAATCCCAGCACTTTGGGAGGCTGATGCAGGCGGATCACTTGAGGTCAGGAGTTCAAGACCAGCCTGGCCAACATGGCAAAACCCCGTCTTTACCAAAAATATAAAAAATTAGCCAGTTGGGCCGGGCGCGGTGGCTCAAGCCTGTAATCCCAGCACTTTGGGAGGCCGAGACAGGCGGATCACAAGGTCAGGAGATCGAGACCATCCTGGCTAACACGGAACGCCGTCTCTACTAAAACATACAAAAAAAACTAGCCGGGTGAGGTGGCGGGCGCCTGTAGTCCCAGCTACGTGGGAGGCTGAGGCAGGAGAATGGCGTGAACCCGGGAGGCGGAGCTTGCAGTGAGCTGAGATCCGGCCACTGCACTCTAGCCTGGGTGACAAAGCGAGACTCCGTCTCAAAAAAAAAACAAACAAAAAAAATTAGCCAGTTATGGTGGCGGGCACCTGTAATCCCAGCTACTCGGGAAGCTGAGGCAGGAGAATCACTTGAACCCAGGAGGCAGAGGTTGTAGTAAGCTGAGATGTTGTGCCATTGCGTTCCAGCCTGGGCGACAGAGCCAAAAAAACAAAAAACAAAAAAACCAATATCCCTGCAAAGAAAGCAGCATTCACCTGTAGGGTTTCTCCTCTTTCTCAGAAGCCTGTTTTTATTAGATTACACTTTTAGGAATTCAAGTCACCGTTCTTAATTTTAGCTTTTAATGTTTACTAAAGTCCTTAATGCTGGCCAGGCGCAGTGGCTCACACCTGTAATCCCAGCACTTTGGGAGGCCGAGGCAGGCAGATCACTTGAGGTCAGGAGTTCAAGACCAGCCTGGCCAATGTGGCAAAACCCCGTCTCTACTAAAAATACAAAAAGAATAGCCAGACTGGGTATGTGTGCCTGCAGTCCAAGCTTCTGAGGAGGCTGAGGTGGGAGAATCACTTGAACTTGGGAGGCAGAGGTTGCACTGAGCCAGGATCGCACCACTGCACTCCACTCTGGGCAACACAGGAAGACACTGTCTCAATAATAACAATAACCATAATAATAAAGTTATTAATCCCTGTGTTTTTAACTGGGGCATCACGTTCCAGTAGATGACCAGGTTGGCAGGAACAGCTCTGCCCTATGTGTATTCTCTTCTCTAGGTGACTCATCATAAGGTAGATTTGGGTGTTTTGCAAGAGCCAGACACTCTAACCACTCATTCTGCAGTCAGGGTAAGAAGCAGAGAAATGAGAATTATTGATACTGTACAGAATTAACAAGTAGAAAATGTGTAGGTGGTTAACAGAAATGAAAACAGGTGGTCTAGCATCTGACATTGGGATGGAAGATTTATAAACAAAATATTTTGAGATAGATATTATAGCTTATTGACACAGTTTAAGAAAAAATAGGAAGGCAGCTGGTACTTGAATATTGGATGATGACTGTCACAGGAGACACGATTATGCCATAGACACCCAGTATCTGTTGTGGTCTTTGGAAGCAGTAAATCCTCAATAATTTGTTGAGCCACAGCCAGTG
This sequence comes from Theropithecus gelada, assembly GCF_003255815.1. Lineage (NCBI taxonomy): Eukaryota > Metazoa > Chordata > Mammalia > Primates > Cercopithecidae > Theropithecus > Theropithecus gelada. Next base: position 6,334,904 of record NC_037682.1, on the reverse strand, counting down.
GAGGCTGTTGTTTGTCACAAATTGCAGTTTGCAGTATGTGAGAAGCCAAAATATTTTTACAGCACACTCTTAATTGTGCTATAAACATGCCGTATGGGCACAGTGGAATGGAGGTGCCCCTGTAAACAGCAGCAGTTGAAGGCTGTTACCTGCCTTGAGAATTGGTTCATTTTAACCGAAAAAGAGCAAGAACACAAGATGTTCTGTCCATACCCCAGGAACATTCTACTGAGGCCAGGATCCACCGCCTTCACACCACACGCTGCAGGTCCCTGTTTGGTGTCTTGATGTTCACGTGCCTGGACTCTTGCTTCATCTTCCTAGTTAGGATCTATAATCTCTTTACAGTCTGTATTGCATGCTTGGACTAGTGATTTAGTAGAACGGACCTTTTAAGAATCATAAGATAGCCCCTCCTCCTCAAACTTACATTTAATAAGCAATGAATTCTTTTACTCCCCGCTTGCTTTTCTAGATGATACCTTGTTATAGCATAAGATTTCGTGGATGTCTGTATTTTGTGTATGAGTTTGACTATCCCTGGAGAAAATTCAGTGTCTGACAGCTTTTGTATACTTCATGTTTTGACTTGGTTCTTTGCAAATAACCTTCTTCTTGGTTATATTAGTATGGCCCATGGAACCATGGTTGTTACCATAGATGTTAAAAATCTTTTATAGGAAGGATTCGAGGGTGTCCCAAAGGCTTTATGTCTCAGAAGGCTTCCATTGCAGCCCTCCTATCCTACATAAATTCATTAATACCAAGAGAGCTGGCATCATTTAATATAAGAAGGCTGTTTCTGTTTGTTTTTTATTTGTAGAGATTTCGATAGTAGTGTAAATATTTTAAATTTGGAAACTTTCATAAATATGGTTTCTGTGAGCTGATAGTAATTAATGCTTCCTACACTTCTATTTTTTTTTCACAGTGTTTCTTTTGATCGAGTATCAGACATCAACTTTACTCTCAATACAAATGAAAGTGTAAGTATAAACCCTCTGTTGTGAGTGGTGTGGTGCATGAGAGGTTAAAAATTGGGTTAGTCCATGTGTGGATGCCACATGCTGGGACCCCTGTGCTCTAGAGCCCTAATCCTAAATTGGTGTTACATACTTCACTCTGTCCCACAACCTGCCTGGCACCTGTGGGTGTGTGATTTTTGCAGCCCTAGTTATGACTTGATGGAGCTAATAAAACCAGGGTCACTTGTGATTGCAGCATAGACAGTTGACTTCAAAGAGAAGGCTGCAGTTTGACGCCAACTCACTGCCTTTGACTCCTTTGTATTGCCAGGAGAGAAATGTGGACTGGGTCAGGGCAAGCCCCTCATTACTAGGCATTTCTGTGGAAGCACCGAGACAGTCATGTCATCTGAATGGGGACAGTTTATTGATTTTATGTTGACTAGCATGAGAGACCACTGGCTTATTTGCTGATGGAGTAAGGTAGGAACTGCTGATTTGAGCCATTGAAGGTCATCACTGCTCAGCTGGACTAGTAAAAGCAAACAAGTACGATTGCTTTTCCTTGCTAGGACAGACCTGGGACCGCATCTCCAGGACAGGGGAGGCTCCTGGGATTACAACGATGTTTTGACGAGATGAAAGAGGATATGGTTTATGCTTCTTTTTGCTAGTCTTTTTAGGGAAACCCAGACTTTTTTAGGGGAATTCTTGCTGTGGACACAGAAACTAACGTTAGGTGTTTATATTTTATTTTGGTTTATGTGACAGGCACCATTTTGTAAAGCAGTGAAAAAATGCAGTTTACATTGGTAATGCTTAAGAGAAGATAACTTGATTTTAAATTTGTTTTGTTGGTTTTTTTCTCTCATTTTTATTTAGGGAAATATTGCCTTGTTTGAAGCATGTTGTAAGGAAAGAATACAACAGTTTGATGATGGTGGCTCTGATGAGGAAGATATATGGGAGGAAAAGCACATTGCATTCACACCAGAATCCCAAAGACGATCCAGGTGAAAGATAGTTGGTTATAGTTGTAATTATAGCCAACCTATAAAGAAAATGATTATCATGAGACGTACATTGTGTAATCACCAAACGTACATGTTTACCCCAGAAACCAGTGTTTTTTTGTCACGGCCAGAAATGCCCTTGGTGGGAGTTGGTGCTTCCAGTGTGACAGTGATCGGCTTGAAAATACTGCAGGTGTTTAGACACAGTTCATGAGATGCTGTGACCCAGTGTCTTCCGAAGGGGAAATGTGGCAGACAAGCATGGTCACGTAGTGCCTTTTACTAAATAAATGTTCCCTCACCAGTAATTACAACACCAGTTATGTGGTGTTTCTTGTAAAAGATGGAAAACTTCCCAAAGGAAGGGGAAATTGTTTTTAAAAGTTAATCTATTTGGGGAAGATAGGGTCATGTCAGTTGATACATCTGGGTCAATCCAGTCCTTTTTTTAATCACCCTTATCACAGGAACCTAAATAAATGTTGCTTCTGTACACAGACAGATCTTGTTATATGAGTATTCATTATCAGAATCTTCATATTTAAGAGAGAGGAGTATTTGATCAGTGGCTGAACTTTCATTTTTATTTCATTTATTGTTACTCATTTTATTCATTTACTTAAAATAAGTAATGTTTTCACATGGCCTAAAATTCAAAGGGAATCAAAGAGTATGCATTGAAAAGTAAAACTGTCTTATCCCTTCTCCCAGCCATCCAGTCCTCTTGCCGGGGAGTCCTTCAGCATCACCTCTTGCTGCCAGTTACGTTGCCTCTTGTAGGAATGCTTGTTGCCACAGGTTATAGCAGACTCAGCAGTGGCTTGAGCAAGTGAAGCTGTGTTTGTCTCAGCAGTCCAGACTTGATAAGGGAGTTGAATGAGGCTGTTAGACCAGGCATCTTTTATTTATTCCTGCTCTCGTCTTGTTGATTTATCTCCTATGATCACAAGATAGCTGCTATAGCTCCAGAGCCAGACAGCAAAAGAAAAATACCTTCATGGCATTTTTGTTTGTTCGTTTGGATAAAGTCCCACTCAGACTTGTTTGCCATCATTTACTGAGATTTTGGTTCTTAGGTTCAGTGGATTCACCAGTGGATTCCTTGCCCACAGCATGACTAATATGTGTGAGGACAGTAATACAGTATGGCCTCACAGAGCACCATGTGTGGAAGGCACAGAGAATTTAGTGTGTCGGGGAAGACAGTGTCCTGGGGGAGATGGCACCTGATACCCAGAGGGAACACTGATGACAGAAGGCAGCTTTTATTATTTAACAACTCTGTTGAGGCATACTTGACATAAACTGCATTTATTTCAGTTGTACAATGTGGAAATTTCAACATGTGTATACATCCATGAAACCAACATCATGAACTTAACCATCACCCCAAAAAGTCTTCCCATGATCTTTTGTATACCTTCCTCCTTCCTGTCCCCCACAACCATCTGTTTTTTGTTCCATTGGTTTGCTTTTTCTAGAGTTTTATATAAATGAAATCAATACATTATACTTTTTTTGTCTAGCTGCTTTCACTCAACATAATTAATATGAGAGCTATCCATGTTGTCTAATGTTTTAGTCCATTTCTATTTTTTGGGGGGTGGGGGCTGGGTAGTATTCCATTAAGAGGATACACTACAATGTGTTTATTCATTTTCCTATTGATGGATGTTTTGGTTGTTTGGTTTGAGGTGTATAATGTCACTTGAAGATAGATAGTGATGTTAAAGGTGCATACTGTAAATCCTAAAGTAGTCACTAAAATAACAAAGAGTTATTGTTAATAAGCCAACAAAGGAGATAAAATCAAATCATAAAATACAAAAGAAAACAGAAAAAGAACAAAGGGCAGCCTGGACAAACAAAACTACTGAGCAGCAGGATGATAGAGTTAGTCCTAAATAACCATGTGAAACAAATGATGCAGACACCCTCATTTAAAAGACAGAGATTGGCTGGGCACAGTGGCTCACACCTAGAATCCCAGCACTTTGGGCAGCCGAGGCAGGTGGCCTGCTTGAGGCCAGGAGTTTGAGACCAGCATAGGCAACATGGCAAAACCCTGTCTCTACAAAAAATACAAAAATTAGCTGGGCATGGTGGCATGTGCCTGCTGTGAGGTGAAGCAGGAGGATTACTGGGAAGTCGAGGCTACAGTGAGCCAAGATAAAAAACAAAAAAAGATGGTCAGATTGGACAAAAAATGAGGCCTAATTAATGCTGCCTATGGGAAATGATTTAAATACAAAGAAACAAGTACTATATAAAAACACAAAAAAGAAAAAGATATGTCAACACTAAGAAAAGCCAGAAGGTCTGTATTAATCTCAAAATAGATTTCAAAGGGAAGGGATAAAGAAAGTGATAGATATAATGATAAACGGGTCCATTCATTCTAAGAGGACATCGCAATTTTAAATGTCTACACAAGCTAATGACAGAGCTTCAGGATACCCAGAGGAAAAACTGGTAGAGCTGTAAAGAGAAGTAGAGCAGTCCACAATGATAGCCAATATTTTAACACCCCTCTCTCAGTAACTGATGAAATGGTAGGTACAAATCAGTGAGGCTGTGGAGCACTTGAACACCACCATCAACTAACTTGTCCTCCTTGCACGTTTATAAAGAATCCTGCCCAACCACAGAATGTACATTCAAGTGTGTGAAATATTTACCAAGATAGACCATAAAGCAAGTCTCAGATTTCAAAGGGTTCAAGTCATTTTCTGACCAAAATGGAATGAAATTAGTAATCAGTAACATAAAGACTTTTGGTAAATCCCCCAGCATTTTTTTTTTTTTTTTGAGACGGGGTCTCGCTCTGTCACCCAGGCTGGAGTGCAGTGGTGTGATCTTGGCACGCTGCAACCTCCACCTCCCGGGTTCCAGTGATTCTCCTGCCTCAGCCTCCCAAGTAGCTGGGATTACAGGCGCCCACCACCAGACCTGGCTAATTTTTGTATTTTTAGTAGAGACAGGGTTTTACCACGTTGGCCAGACTGGTCTCAAACTCCTGACCTCAGGTGATCCGGCTAGGCGACAGAGCAAGACTCTGTCTGGAAAAAAAAAAAAAAAAGATGCTGGAATCTACAAGACTACTAGAACAATTAAAATGACTTTAGCAAAGCTGCATGATACAAGAGCAATATAATTTTCCGTCTTCATACTGCAACGAACAGTTGAAATTGATAAACAAGCCGAGCATAGTGGTGCATGTCAGTAGTCCCAGCGGCTCGGGAGGCTGAGGCAGGAGGATCCCTTGAACCCAGGAGTTTGAGACTGCAGCACGCTATGATCACACCTGTAAATAGTCACTGCATTCTAGCCTGAGCAATATAGACCCCCATCTCTTAAAAAAGGGGGAGAGAGAGATAGAGAAAGAAACTACTAAATAATACTATTCATAGTAGCACCAACACTATTAACTGTATTAAACATGACTGGGCAGGTGGCTCCTGCCTACAATCCCAGCACTTTTGGAGGCCAAGGCAGGAGGATCTCTTGAGCCCAGGAGTTCGAGACCAGCTCAAGGAACATAGGGAGACCCCATCTCTATTTTTTTAAAAAGGGAAAAAATTTAAATATGTAGGGACAGATCTGACAAAGGATGTCCAAGACTTGTATGCTGAAAAGCCTAAAGCATAGCTCTGAGATAAAGACAACTTGGTAAATGTTTGTAAGTAGGAAGACACAATATTGTAATACTAAGCTGCCAGCTCTCCCCAGGTTGAATCTATAGATTCAACACAAACAAAATCCTTCCAGCCTTTTTTGTAGCTATTAACAAGCTGCTTCTTAAATTCATATGGAAATGAAAAGGATCTAGAATAGCCAAAACGACTCTTACAGAGAACAACAAAATTGGAGGAGAAACACTACCTTATTTTAAAATTCAATAGTTAAAACAGTATGGTATGGGCAAGAAGGTAGGGCATAGATCAGTGGAACAGAATAGAGAGCCCATAAATACAGGCTTATACATATGTGGACAACTGACTCTTGATAGAGGCGAAAGGCGATTCAGTGGAGAAAGGATAGTCTTTTCAACAAATGGTGTGGAACAATCAGGCATCCATATTAAAAAAAGTGAACTGATCCATACCTCTTACTATAATACATTAACTCAAAATGGATCTTAGACCCAAATGTGAAACATTAAACTATAAAACTTCTACAAGAAAACTTAGAAAATCATTGTGACCTTGAGTTAAGCAAAGATTTCTTAGATGTATCACCAAAAGCACAATACATAAAAATAATTTTTTTTTTTTTTTTTTTTGAGACGGAGTTTCGCTCTTATTGTCCAGGCTGGAGTGCAGTGGCATAATCTCAGCTTACTGCAACCTCTGCCTCCCGGGTTCAAGTGATTCTCTTGCCTCAGCCTCTGGAGTATCTGGGATTACAGGTACCCGCCACCACACCCGGCTAATTTTTGTATTTTTAGTAGAGATGGGGGTTTCGCCATGTTGGCCAGGCTGATCTCGAACTCCTGACCTCAGGTGGTCTGCCCGCCTCAGCTTCCCAAAGTGCTGAGATTACAGGCCTGAGCCACCACGCCCATCCATAAAAGAATAATGTTAGTAAGCTGAACGTCATCAAAATTTAACATTTTCTCTCTTCAAATGACACTTAAAATAGAATGAAACGATAAACCACACACTGGGAGAAAACATTTGCAAATGACACGTTAGGTAAAAGACTTGTGTGTAGAGTTAAGAAATCTCTTTACTCAAGAAAAAGACAATCCAGTTTTTAAAAAGCACAAAAGTGTGAAAAGACAAGAAGATATAGGATGGCAAATAAGCATTTAAAAAGATGCTCAACCTCCTTGGTCATTAGGAAAGTATAAATGAACACCACAGTGAAATGGACATCTCCACCCCTGCGAGAAGGTGGTTCTTAGATTGTGGCCTCCACTTTAAGCAGAGCCCATGTGCTCCTGCGGTGGAGGCTTAGTGTGAGATTGGGCAGCACGTACACAAAGCTGAGTCTTCCCGGGCGTCCTGACCACGTGGTGCCCAGGCAGATGTGATCCTGCTGAAGCACCACAGGATCTTTTGTTGCTGGGTGACTTAGAATTTTCTGGATTTAGCTGGTGGCTGATAAGCAACGTTAAATACTTTGGTCTTTTTTTTTTCTTAGCTCGGGGAGTACAGACAGTGAGGAAAGTACAGACTCTGAAGAAGAAGATGGAGCAAAGCAAGACTTGTTTGAATCCAGCAGTGCTAACATGGAGGATAAAATGGAGGTGGATCTGAGTGAACGTAAGTGGTTTCATTCTTCACATCAGCTGCCCTGTCTTGGAATTAGGTACTGTGAACATTTGGCAAAGGAGCAGTTCATAGCATCTGAGATGATTTCTGAAGGAGTGGTTGGGTTGAAGCGTGTTGTCAAGTGAATTCCTCTTGGAGGTTTTAAGTTTCAGAGACAGCTTCAGGGAAGGAGCACAGCATGCATTTGTGGCTAAGGTACCTCTTCCTGGTAGGCAGTGAACGTCAGCTGTGTGGGTCTGGCTGGAGGACAGAGCCCGCTGCTAGGTCAGCCTCCTGGCTGTGTTGTCCGTGTGCTCTTGCAGAAGGAAAAGACCCTGCGTTGGTGGGAAGAGGAGGACGTGGTTGTGTTGTGTGGGTTTGTGAGTGGAATCAGCCAGGGGACGCAGCCTTAGCTTAACCAGCATTTCAGTGCGTTCGTAGTTGATTTCAGAAGCTCACAGCCTTGAAACTTGTCCAGCTGAGTGCTTGCTTATGCCCTGCTTCTTGCTAGGAAGACTTGAGTTAGCTGGCCTTTTAAAAATACTTTAAAAACTTCTAAAGGTTTGGTAAACAAACGTTCACATGAAGGAGCCTTATGGGCCGATAGCGAGGCTTGCCCCAAGCCTGGGCAGTCTCTGATTGCCCCGCAAGGCCTTTTTTGTGTTCAGTCCGAGAGGCTGAAGCCCAGCTAGGGTGGACCTTGTGGTCACTTCAGAGCTAGATGGGACCATCAGTCATCCAGCAAACTGCCACATATTGCAGATAAGGAAACTGGGGATGGGAGAAGAGAGAGCTTCTTTCTGCTGCCCCTTTTCCAGCCCACCCTCAGGAGGAGGAAGTGGACTTTTCTCCTTTTTTTGGTCTGTTTATAACCCGAGGATAAAAGCCTTTGGTTACTTGAGGGTGTGATTGAAGCAGCTTGCTTCTCTTTACCCTCTGTGTGCACGTCTCTGAGTTTGTGGGAGTGAGGGATAAAAATTCAGTTTCAGTCAACATGCCTTTGTCAAGTTCCTACTGAATGCCAGGTGCTAGGCCTGTAACTGCGAATGGGCCACAGACTCTGCCTCCAGGGGCTTAGGGTCGGCTGGGGAAGCAGATGGGCAGCGCAGGGGAATGGGGACAGGGTGCTAGAAGAGGGGAGCCTTCCATTAGGCATCTTCGTAGAGGCAGGTGGGTGTGAGGCCGAGGGACTCGTAGGGATTTGCCCTTGCGAGAGAGAAAACAACTAATCGGAATGCCCAGAACGTGCTGTTTCACATGGCTCGGGGATGAGGTGGCAGGAGCTAAGGCCAGAGGCCAGATCAAGAGTTGTATTCTGAAGGTTGTAGGGAGCCCCTGAGGATTTGACTAAGAAGATCATTATTGGATCTGTTTCAAGACACTCACGGCAACAGTAAAAAAATGGACAAGAAAGCGCATAGTAGAGACAGGAGAACCATGAAGACATTGGATTGTTGTTACACATGAGAAATAACGAGAACTGCGAGATGGGCTCCAGGCAGCAGGGAGGTGTGAGGAGGAGACAGGGTAGATGCCCTGATCTGTTGGCTCTGGCATCTGTAGGGTGTTTTGTTGTTGTTGTTGTTGTTGTTGTTTAATGTACAGTTCAAGGCTGGGTGCAGTGGCTCAGGCCTGTAATCCCAGCACTTTCTGGAGGCCAAGTTCGGCGGATCACTTAAGGCCAGGAATTTGAGACCACCCTGGCCAACAGGGTGAAACCCTGTCTCTACTAAAAATAAAAATTAAATTAAAAAAAAGTTGGACATGGTGGCAAACACCCATAGTCCCAGCTACTCGGGAGGCTGAAGCAGGAGAATCGCTTGAACTCAGGAGGTGGAGGTTGCAGTGAGCCAAGATCGTGCTATGCACTCCAGCCTGGGCAACAGCGAGACACCATCTGGGGAAAAAAAAAAAAGTACAGTTCAGTAGTATAGTCACACTGTTGTGTAACAGATCTTTAAAACTTTTTCGTCTTGAACTAAAACTCTGTACCCATTAAACAATTCCTCATTTCTACTTCCCCAGTCCCTAGCAGCCTCCATTCTACTTTCTGTTTCTCTGGGGTTGTCTAGTCTAGGGCTCTCATATAAATGGAATCATACAGTATTTGTCTTTGTGACTGGCTTGTTTTATTTTGCATAATGTCTTCAGAGTTCATCCCTGCTGTGGTGTATACAGGATTTCCTTCTGTTTGAAGGCTGAATGACGTTCTGGAATATTTGGTTCTTTTAGCAGGCTGGGTATGGTTAAATGACAGGGAGGTAAACAAACACGTGGCTGGATTGTGTGCCGCTGCTGCTGTGATTGTGGGCCTGGGTGTAGGAATAAGGAGGGAGGAAGTGAGCACCCTGGATGAGGTTCGCGTTTGCCTACCTCCTGGGGTTAAATTGGCCGGGAACCAGGCCTCCTGCTTCTCTGCTCCTTGGGAAAGACTGCTTTTGCATCTTCAGATCTCTGGAGGCACAAGTGGGTAGGGTTGGGGAAGATTCTCTCTCAGGGCTTCAGGGCTACAGGGCTGCCCCAGAGAGCCTCTGCCATTTCACCAGTCTCTGTGGCTTCTTTTGGAGGTTTTGTGGACGTTCAGAATGGTTTAAAATGTTAACATGGACTCTGAGGAGCTAATCTCCTCAAAGAGATTATCAAAGAGATAACAACAGAAAAGTCATTTGTATGTAATATAATTTAGTTGTAGAGTGGAACTCAGGTGGAATGGTTCCAGAGCTTTGCATACGGTGGGCAGGCACAAATATCTGTCAAGTTGACTTTTCGGAGGTTTCAGGTGAGATTTTCAAACGTTCAAGCATTTATTCCTTCTTAGTGTCAGTGGAGCCCTACGACACTCATACAGGTAAGTGGGCAAGAAGCATGGAGCGTACCCTAATTAAATACCTACTCTAGGCAGGCCTTCCTTTGATTTTTGCTAAGTGAATAGTCATTATGAAATCAAACAGATGAAGTCAAATACCTTGCTCAAAAGTCACAGTCAAGCCTGTCTTTAAAATCAGAACATTTCTGTTCTACACAGGTACTTCTTAGTCAGTTGTGTCTGGGATAAGCCCTTACATCACTTATACCAGGTTCCCTAGCATTCCTTCTTGCAACCTGGAGATTCCTAATTATGATAATATCCCTGATGGAATGCAGTGGTTCCCATATCCGGCTTGTCCCCAAGCAAGGAATTGAGGATTCAGCACTCTGAAAGAAAAGCATGGTGTGCAGTTAGAGCAGATCCACAGAGACCTGACTTCATCAGAAGAGACACATGTCTGAGGAGGTGACATTTAAAGAGAGACCTGCAGATTAGACCCAAACTTGGCCAGCAGGCAGCATAACACGAAGAGCCCCACAGACTGCAAGTGTGCCCAAGCAAGTCCTGCCGCTTCAGCGTGAGGCCAGACCTGGTTCTGTAGGACTTAGGAAGCCTAACTGTAACGCACTGCAGTGAGCCCGCAGAGTGCGCCAAGGGCGGCCAGACCTGGACTGGGAAGCAGTAAGGTTGTTTCTAGCTTATTGGAGTTTACCAACATCTCTTTTTTTAGAAAAATAACCTTTTTACTTTTGAATAATTTAGATTTATAGAAACATTGCCAAGATAGTAAGTCCCCATATATCCTTCACTTAGCTTCCCCCAGTTTGAATATAGCCGTGGTACATTTGTCAAAACTAAGAAATTAACGTTAATCCCTCTTTGTGTACATAGCTTTGAATCTCTGTGTAGTATTTCTTTTGGAACAGTTGTTAGAAATGGGAGGTTTGAGGCCGGGCGCGGTGGCTCACGCCTATAATCCCAGCACTTTGGGAGGCCGAGGCGGGCGGATCACGAGGTCAGGAGATCAAGACCATCCCGGCTCACACAGTGAAACCCTGTCTTTACTAAAAATACAAAAAAATTAGCCAGACGTGGTAGCAGGCACCTATAGTCCCAGCTACTCAGGAGGCTGAGGCAGGAGAATGGTGTGAACCTGGGAGGTGGAGCTTGCACTGAGCAGAGATTGCGCCACTGCATTCTAGCCTGGGCGATAGAAAGAGACTTGGTCTCAAAAAAAAAAAAAAAAAAAGACATGGGAGGTTTGAGACTGTGGGGGCTTGTTAGAGTGCCCTCCCCGCCCTTGTTAGAGTGCCCACCCCGCCCTTGTTAGAGTGCCCTCCCCGCCCTCACTGTTGAGAGTGTCTTTCTCCCACAGCTCCGGTCTCTTTTGCTAATGTGTTTTTGATAAATACCTTGTGGGACATGAAACAACTAAAGCGTTTTCCAAATAAAATCTCTCCCCTCTTTTTAGCACCCAGCTGGTCAGCTAACTTTGATGTCCCAATGGAAACTACCCACGGTGCTCCACTGGACTCTGTGGGATCTGACGTCTGGAGCACAGAGGAGCCAATGCCAACGAAAGAGACAGGCTGGGCTTCTTTTTCAGAGTTCACGTCTTCCCTGAGGTGAGTGAACATGTGCTGTCTCTACACCCTTCCACGGGCGACCTGGGAATGGTCAGGTGTTTGCTATTAATGTGTGTTCTTCACCTTGACTGACTTCCAGGTTGAATATACTGTCCTCAAAAAGATTAAACATTAGCATACTGACACAGCTCTGTGTTGTAAGAAACATAGTCACCATCTTCCTTTCCTTTCCTCCTGATTAATTGGAAATGGGAGTAGTTCTTGAACAAAGTAGCTTGGGAGGATGCAGTCCCGGGAAATTAGCAGGATACAGCAGAAGATGCATCTCCATGGGCTTTTCTGGCTTCACAGAGCTGTCAGGGCAGAATGGAGAACAGGAATGAGGTGAAGCCAAGAAATCCTGACAGGCACAGCACTTCTGTGTGGAGTGTGGCAAGAAAACGCAAAGTGGATCTTGAATTCAGTAGATAATATGAACCTATAGTTCACTTGCAGCTAGTTCAGTGCTGTAAATTAAGGGCTCCCAATCGGTAACTCAGAAGATAGGAAGAAAAACTGTTTTGGGCTGACAGTTACTGTCTTAGACAAACCAAAAAATAGGCTGAAACCCATGTTGCTTTGTAGTAACCGTAGTAATAGCATTAAGTTACTGCTCAGAGGTACAAGTGAGATTTGTGAAAAATGTCTCCAAAATAATGAGTTATTTCATCTACCCTGCTTTTCAGTCCAGGACATACATTTCACCTCCTCCTTTTTTTGGTCTGTTTATAACCCAAGGATAAGAGCCTTTGGTTACCTGAGGGTGTGATTGAAGCAGCTTGCTTCTCTTTACCCTCTGTGTGCACGTGTCTGAGTTTGTGGGAGTGAGGGATAAAAGAGGAAGTGTAATGATCTCCCTCGCCACCACCCCTTACTGCTCAGGCATTTGATGTTTTTTACTATGTTTCCACAATTCCAACAACAAATATCATTAAGAGGGCCAGTCTCTCCCAGGCAGTGTGGCTCAAAATAAGTAAAGGTTTTTGTAAAACCAGTCAACGCAATAAATACAGTTGCCATTGTACGATGTATGTCTTTGCTGTTCAAGCTCTGGGAGACTCCTAGTGATTATGGTGGGATGAGAGGTTGGGACATGATGAGCCTGTCTAGAATGCTCTACAAAGTCCATGTCTTACTGCCCTGCTGGCTTAACAGAACATTTCCCTGCCCATACTCATCTGCTCTTTCAAACAGCTAATGGCACTTAGATCCATGTGTCGTTGGAGTTGGTAACCCAGTGACTCTCACACAGATGCTAATGTCTCCTAACAGAAACTTATTTGTAAAGGCTTATTGTGAATCATGGGGTAACTGAGGATCACTCCCTGCTGCTAATACCTGAATTGTCTCTCTTTTTTGAAAGCACAAAAGATTCTTTAAGGAGTAATTCTCCAGTGGAAATGGAAACCAGCACTGAACCTATGGACCCTCTGACTCCCAGTGTGGCTGCTCTGGCAGCGCAGCCAGAAGGTGCGTGCAGAGAGGCCTGGGCACACGGCAGGGTCACATGGCTGCTTTGCCAAACCAGACCTGACTCTCAGGCTCAGGGGCCAGTGGAGCCAAGGAAGTGAGATGGTAGGTCTGATGTCCACAGGGCAGCTGATGAAAGAAATTGTGCCTGCCCTTCTAGACGCACAGCATGCTGACTCTGGAAAGAGTAAGGGCTCTAAGTTACCAGGCATGCAGCATGCAGATTAGGAAACTGGGGTCTAGAGGGAAGAAGGCCTGAGCCCATAGTACCCAGGGTGAATAAAACTGGAATTAGACGTGTGCAGCCAAGCCTGTGTGTAGTTGTTCCTTGGAGTTTGCTTTGCTCAAACACGTGGGTGTATCTGGGTTTGTTTAGAGCTATGGGACTGTTTATTTTCACTTCACCACTGTAAGCAGATTGAATAGTCCTGGGAATCTCTAAAGTTCCAGTGGGTTTTCCTGTTACTCTGCCTAGTCACATGTGTTCCTTGCACTGGCTCTGAACTGTTTTCACCTTGATGGACAGGGCTTTGGGAGGAGGGGGATGCTAGCAAAGGGAGTGTGATGGGAACTGAAAGGATGTGGAGGGCATGAATCTTGAGGTGGGCACAAGGAGTGAGTTCTTAGAAAAAGAAATGAGGTGCAGGTAGAGGGTGTGAGAACCCTCCTTCCCTGGGGCCAGGGAAAGGAATAAAACCATTAACTAATGCCGGTTTCGTCATTCTCCTGGACATTTGATACAGATTCCCACATTTTATTCCTCAGTGGTTCTGTAAGTGGGTGCACTGATCCCCCTTTTCTGGATAAGAAAACTCAGGTTATAGACGAGGTTCCTCGTCCAAGTAGTCTACAGCTAGGAAGTGGTGATGTCGATGTTTGAATCCAGGAAGCCTCACCTCGGCCAGGCTTATCACCTATGTGGCTTCCTATTAGAGAACAAGGAAATGAGCCACCAGCAACACCACAAGAAAGTAATTTTTAAAACAAAGAAAAGCAAATAGAGCCCAACTGAGGAGAACAAGCGAGTAGAGGGTAGAATGTGTAACTGCCTGCTGTGCCCCAGACTGGAACAGTTAGGGGCACAAGTGTCTGCTGGGAGAAGCTGGGTATGGAGGTGGACGCTGAGCTGGGAGGGATGTAGGGGACTTGCTAGTCTCTAGTAAAGAAAACCCATGAAACCCCTCTTTAGTGGGCACCTTTAAGAAGTCCATGCCCATCAAGAATGTGGCCCAGGCACAGCAGGCAGAAGCCATCTCCCTCTTGTTTTCTTCGAGCAGTAGATGTCACGTTGGGTAGATGGGTTTGTACAGTGGTGGGGTGCCAGTTCCTTTTCGGACTTACTGTGTGTGACCATCAGCTGTGTTCTTTTCAGTGCCAGGCAGTGTGGCCATGGAAGCCAGCTCTGACGGAGAGGAGGATGCAGAAAGTACAGACAAGGTAACTGAGACAGTGATGAATGGCGGCATGAAGGAAACGCTCAGCCTCACTGTAGATGCCAAGACAGAGACTGCGGTCTTCAAAAGGTAACCAGGGGTGAGATCCTGCTGGCAGCTTCAGGTTATTGGGAGGATGGTGGGGCAGAAACCTCAAACATTACAATTTTTAATTTGATTCAAATGAATGTTCAGATACTAGCTTGATGTCTTTCTACTGTCTCCATTAAACACAATAAATCTTAATGAAAAGATGGCAGGTTTAGGCCCCAAGTGTCTTTTCCCCCATAAATGTGTTCAGAAGACTGTATTTTACATCTAGCAGTTTGATAGAACTATGAGAATTGATAAATCTTTAATCACAATGGAAATTGGGTTGTGTAGCAACTACAGAGCATGGCCCATGAAAACTGGTTTCAGTAACATACAGATGATTATCTCTGGACATAATGTAGTCATGAAAATTCAGTAGCAAAATGATAGCTTTAAAAAAAAAAGTGACACTTAGAAATTAGCCTCCCTTCTAAACTCAAAAAAAGGAATTGTAATGGAAATTAAAAACCTAAAACTGAGAGAATAATGGGGAAAATGTCAAAACTTCAGGACTGCAGCTAAGCCTGCGCTTAGAGCTTTAGTCCTCATCTTAGAGACCCTTCCAGTCATTACAAGAAGAAATGCCTCCCAGCTTTTTACGAAGTCACTACACAACAAGGAGCAAAAGAAGAAAACTGATTGTAGAGACTGATTTCATACATGAGTGTGGATTCTCTAAACTTCTAAGTTAAAAGCTCGCAAACCATATATAGCAATGTATTTTAAAGTCATGACCAAGGATATGTGCTCCGGTGTGACAATGTAAACACCAATGTGTACATGGTAAAAATTATTCAGAGTGATTCACAGACAGAATGAGAAAAGCATTTGATTACAAATTAAAGCTGTTCATGATTTTCTTTGCAGCCTAGGACTAGAAAGCAAGCAGGTGAAACTGATAAGTATCTCTAGAAAATCTAGAGTAGACTTGATTCTTCACAGTGAGGCATTAGAAGTATTCCCTTTAAAGACAAGAACCAGAAAGTGGGACCTACAGTTGCTATTTGTCTTCAGCACTGTGCTGGTGGCCTTAGCAAATGCAGCATACCAAATAAATAGATAAATGTCGTTGTTTATAGACTATGATTTATACATAAAAATTCCAATTGAATCTGTAGAAAAAGATTAATAGAAAAGTTTAGCAAGTTTACTGGAGATCTACAAAAATCACTTGCATCCTACAAATCACTACAAGATATTCCACATGTGCCTGTTTGTTTTTAATAAAAATGTAAAACCTTATCTATAACTAGGAATATGACCTTTATGGGAAAACAGTTTAAAACCTCATTGAATATATTGAAGACCTGAATATAAATATCAGGATTTACCATGTTTATCAATGTGAGGATATCTTTAGAATTTCTGAACAAGTTAGTCTGTGCAATTAATGAAATTGCCATCAAAATCCCAATAGAGATTTTCATGGAAATTGAGAAACTGATTGTAATAGTCATAAAGACCAAAGAGAGCCACGAATAGCCAAAAACATTTTAAAGACAAAAAGTGAGGGGCTTCACCATATTAGATATCAAGACTTAGTAAAGCTGGCTGAGTGTGGTGGCCTGCACCTGTAATCCCAGCACTTTAGGAGGATTAGGCAGGCAGATTGCTTGAGCCCAGGAATTCGAGACCAGCCTAGGCAACATGGCAAAACCCTGTCTCTACAAAAAATACAAAAATTAGCTGAGTGTGGTGGTGTGTGCCTGTGGTCCCAGCTACTTGGGGCTGCTGAGGTCAAGGCTGCAGTGAGTCGTGTCCCACACTGCACTCCAGCCTGGGAGACAAAGTGAGACCCTGTCTCACACAAAAACAAAAACAAAACTTGGTAAAGCTACTGAGATGGTGTGGCTTTGGCAAAGAATTCTACAAAGAGACCCCCTCCACTACATGAGCTTGTTACATGTTAGAATGCCATTATAATTCAGTGAGGAAAGAGTGGACTAGTAAATAGTGATTATCCACAAAGTAGAAAAATAAAATTAGATGTTTTGTCTCAACATAAATATGAAAAGCATGAACTGTACAGCTTTTAGAAGACAACAAAACAGAATATCTTTACAGTTTGGGTGTAAGGCATTTTTTAACCATAAAAAGCCAAACTATAAAGGAAAATATTGGTAAGTTTGACTTTAATTTCTAAAAACCCAGAAGACATAAAATGAAAAGACAAGCCACAACCAGTAAAGAACCAGTAGCCAGGATATTAGAAAGAACGTAATATCAATAAGAGATAGTCTAATTTTTTTAAATGAACAAGGGATTCAAACAAGCAGCTGTCTGTGGAGGAAAACAAGGAGCAAACCAAATCCGGAGTAAATGGGACCTGTCAGTTACAGTAGTAAGTGGATGCTGTTTCATGCTCACCAGTCTGCTAATTCCTGTCTTAAGTTGTTAGAGAAAATAGAAAAAGTACAAAACCTGCCTGGCTCATTTTATGAGGGCAGTGAAATCTGAATTCCAAAACCAGATGAAGATAATTACAGAAAATGATCAGTTCATGCCACTTACGGGCTACTGAATGCAAAAATCCTGTGTAAGGTATTTGCTGACTGGATCCAACAGTGTATTAAAAATAATTTATAATGATTAGTTAGGGTTTTATCCTGGAAGGCAAGGATGGCTCAAAGTCAGAGAAATCTGTCAGTTTAATCTCCATATATGGTATTAAACAGAAAGTCATTTGATTTTTTTTTATAAGGTTCCATAGCTATATATGATTAAAACTCTGAGAAAACCAGTAACAGAAGTGAATTTATTCTCTGCCTCTTGGTCTCAAGCCATCCTCCCACCTCAACCTCCCAAGCAGCTAGGACTAGGACTACAGGCACACGCCACCATGCCCAGCAATTTTTTGTAGGTTTTTTTTGTAGTGACGGAGTTTCACCATGTTGCCCAGGCTGGTCTCAAACTCCTGAGCTCAAGCAATCCACCTGCCTCCACCTCCCAAAGTGCTGGGATTACAGACATGAGCCACCGCACCCAGCCATGAATTTCATTAACTTGGTATAAGTTAAATACCAATATCAAAGTGCTACAGCAAAACTTATCCCTAATGAGGAAATTTTAGATGCATTCACTTTAAGACAAAGACCAAATAAGGATGTCCATTTTCACTGCCAGTGTTAGGCAGTCCTGGAAGGAAAAGGAAATAGAGTTATAGGTAAAGATCAGGAGGAAGTGATAAAACTGTTGTTCTTTGCAGGTGGTAATGATTACCTACAACCAAGTCAGTAGCAAACTTGTAACTAATAAGAATTCAGTAAAGCTATTGAGTAAGAAATCAGTTTTAAAAATTAGTAGTCTTTTTCTTCATCAATAGTAAGCAACCAGAACCTACAATAAAAAGCAAGATATTATTCCAAAACACATCAAAATATAAATTATTCAGGAATGATCTTAACCCAAGTCTCTATAGAGAAAACTTGAAGAAATCTGGACAAGTGGAGACCATGGCATAGCTTAGTGCTGCAAAGACATTTGCCATCTTGAAGTTAGTGTTTAACACAGTCTCAATCCAAATTTCAGTTGGATTTTTAGAAGGAACGTAATACTCTAAAACTTATATGGAAAAATAAAGGTTCCCAAATTGCTTAGAGGTAACCAAAAGGGAAGACTGAAAAAGAGACTTGCCCTGCCAGGTACTCAGTCACACTGCAAAGTCACAGTGATTGGAACAGTTTTGATACTAGCGTCCAAACGGGTCCAGGTGTCAGTGTGATGAAATAGAGGGATTAATAATGGCGGGGAGAGAGGAAGAGCTGGCTCACCAAAAGGAAAAGTCAGGGGAGATCCTCCCTAATCTACATCCTAAAACAGCTCCAGCTGGATTAAAAGACAATAAGAAAAACATATGCAGTGCTTTCTGTGCACCAGGCCCTGCTCTCTACATACTTCATGTGTGGTAACTCATGGATTATTCTTAGGCACCCTATAAGATAGGTACTGGGATTATTATCCCTGCTTTCCAGGTGAGAAAACTTAGGCACTAGAGTTAAGTGATGTGGCCGGAGGCCAGAGTCTCATAATGGTTAATAAAAGAAATAGAGAATGTCTTCTTAATCTGTGGGCAGAAAGAGATTTCTGTATCTATCTATTTCATCTGTCTGTCATCTATCTGTCTGTCTGTCTGTCTATCTAATCTATCATCTGTCAGTCTGTATCTAATCTAGATTTTTTTTTTTGAAGACGAGGTCTCGCTCTGTTGCCCAGGCTGGAATGCAGTGGTGTAATCATAGTTCACTGTAACCTCCAACTCCTGAGCTCAAGCAGTCCTCCCACCTCAGCCTCCCAAGTAGCTGGAACTACAGGTGTGTGCCACCACTCCTGGCTTAATTTTTTCGTTTGTTTACTTTTTTATTTTTGTGGCCCAGACTGGTCTCAAACTCCTGGCTTCAAGTGAGCCTCCTTCCTCGGCAGGACTTCTTTAAAAAAACAGAAAGCCTTCATAAACAGAAACTATAATGCAAAGAGTTTAGTTAGATTATATTAAAGTTAAGAATTTCTGGCTGATAAAATGCTGCAGACAAAATTAAGAGGCTGATGGCAAACTAAAAAAAAAAAAAAAAACTGTAGTAGCTAAATCAACAAGAGACATTAAATATTCAAGGACTTCCTATAAACTAGTAAGAAGAAGAAAACCCAAATCAGAAAATTGGCAAAAGATAACAGTTTATAGACAAACCTTAAAAGCTTAAAAAAAAAATTGCTCAAAACTCAGAGAATTATAAATAACAATATAGCACTTGATACTCTTCTTACGTGAGCAGCAGTTAAAGGTGGATGATGCTGAGTGGCGGTGGGCTGCAGCCTGCGGGGCCCTGGTAGCCTGCTGGTGAGGAATACAGACCGGGACAGTCATTCTGGGTAGTAGCCCGGGGTTCTTTGTAGGTAGAAAAATGGCCTACAACTCTCCACTCCTGGGTGTCAGTACTGAGAAATGCCCAGACAGGTCTGCCGGGGCCATGGACAGTGATGGTCGTCACAACACCCCGCATGGAAGTGTGGAGGTGGAGGGCAGCTTTGGTTGGGAGAAGCCACACAGTGTGGTAGGTGCATGCCACGGGTGCTGTGCCACAGTCAGCAGGGACAGTGGGTCTCCCCAACTGGCTGAGTTAAGAGGTAAATACGATGAGATGTAGGGTTGAATCCATCCCAGTTAGTGACTCAGAATACACATATGTTATGACTATATATTTTTTAAAGAATTAGAATTAGAAACACATTAGTTGCTTTGAAGGGAAAGGAGTGGAGAGTGGGGATGAAGAAGAGTAACTTAAGAAAGGACCAGCTAATTCAGATGTTCACTGAATCATATGATTTTCACTCATTTTCCTACTTATGAATTGCTTGGAACTATCTGGAAATGACCCAAGAAAACATCCTAATGAGGTTTTTCATAAGCAAAATCCAGGACAGAATCAGCTCTGAGTGATGGACCTTTCCACAAAGAACCTCTAACTGACCTTTCACTCTTATTAGTGCCATTTCAGTGATGTAAAAAGGAGACTCACAGACTGAATAGGCAGAGTCTAAATTTCTAGCCCACAGAGCTGAGGAAAGTGTCTCTTGTGTCTTTCTCCACCAAGAATCATCTCAGGGGGAAAAACAATCCTTCTGGGTCTCGTTTTCTCCAAATCCTCTGTGCCCTTAGGGTCAGCTCTTGGCCCCCACTTCTCCCTCGTGGCATTTGTGCTTCTTACACATTGTTCGAGGGCAACTCGAGGAGCCGTGAAATCTGATGCAGTCATCACGGTGACCTCTTCATGTGACTGAGACTTCCAGCCAGCAAGCTGATGGGGTCTGTCTTGCTGCTTTAATGGTGGGCTTCGCCCCAAAAGCAAAGTGCTTTAACTAAAGACTCATTCCTTCAAACAGGTTCTTTGACACCTTCACCGAGTCTGCAGTTTTGCTTACGTGCAGTCGTGGACATATTATTCCCCCAAATTCCTCATTTCTAGGAGTATTCTGAAACTCTTGTACATTTCTTTTTCTGTTTTGCACACTGGGCTTCAGAGTGTTGAAATCCTATCGGTATGTACAGTGTTATGGGACCATTCTTTATCAGACGCCAGCCACATTACATTGTCCCTCTTTTGGTTCCCACCTGTGTGCAACCCTTTCCTTTTGTGATTCCCCAGTCACTGTCTGTGGTCCCTGTGATCATGCACCCTGCGCATGCTCGGTCCCAGGACGCTTTGCCTCTGTGGCAGTCATGACTCCAGAGCCATCTGCATGTGACCTCATCCTCTGGTGCCTAGGTGCTGGTCCCTAGGGTGTTTGATGTGCCTGTCATCCTCTTTACTGCAGTGAGGAAGGGAAACTGTCTACCTCTCAAGATGCTGCTTGTAAAGACGCGGAGGAGAGCCCCGAGACTGCAGAGGCAAAGTGTGCCGCGCCCCGACCTCCCAGCAGTAGTCCCGAGCAGAGGTAACCACCCGCCTCCTCACACCCACCTGGGCCTGCCCCGACCTTGCCTGTTACTTCTGGGAGTTGGAAGGGGACTAGAGGGGTGATTTACAGCTGTGCTCAAGTCTTCGGCCACTGACCTGGCAGGACAGGGTTTTCTCAGTCCTTACTGAGCTGATTCCGACTGAACTGAGAACTTAGAAACAGCAGTTCCTCTCCTTAGCACAGAAGCTGAAAACCAGTTTTTAGAGACTCTTTAACATCACTTGCTCTTTTAGAAGTGGGTCTGAACAGAGGGGTCTCCTCGCCCTTGTTGGTGAGGTAATGAGCTCAGGGTGGCATTGAGCCCCTTCAGGACTTGAGTTCTCAGTGGCCCCACTAAAGTCATGCAGCTGCCAGGCACAAGCAGATCGTAGTGCCTGTTTGCCCACAGTCCTGCCTGTGTGACACAAGGAGAACTTGCTGGAGGCCCTTTCATACATGTAGCTAAATAATTCTTAGTGCTTAAGTGACTCCCTGTAATCTTAAGTATGAAATGCCCACTCTCAGAGCTGTGTCACTTGGAATGTGATGTTTTGTTTCTAGTCACTCTTTGCTTAGCCTGAGCCAGTGGTCTGAAGGGATGGGCCAGTCTAAGCCTCAGCCGCCTGGAGCCCATGCCAGGCCCTTAGCAAGACTGAGCATGGCCCAAAGATGAGGCTACGCCCCTGGTCCACAGGAAGCTTTGTTCAGCACTTCCCACAATTAACTTCTGTGAGCACATGTAGCTCAGATTGTATATTCCTTCCCTAAGGAATAAAGTGACCTTTAAAGCTATTTCAGAGAAGTTTGAACCGCCCCCCCCCCACCCCATCCTCCCCAAAATCTTGCCGGCATTGTGTGAGAGCATAACCAGTGGGAACCAGCAGGGAGCACTCTTTGTTGGTTCAGAATCCTGTATTCACAGTGTAGTAAACTGTGTTCTTCCTGTGGAAATCGTAGCCAAAATAAAGCATTTGTTTTTGTGATTAAAAATATTTTTTTTGCATATAAAACAAATTAAGAACTGTTTGAGCATGTTGGCTCTAGTGAAGGCTTTGAGAGGAAGAGGCAGGCTGGCCCTCTAGCACTGGGAAGTCACCTCAACTCTGCTTCTAAGGATTGGGCAAGTCACTCTTTTTCTTAGGGTTTTCAGTGTATTTTTCTAATGGTCCTTTATAGGTCTAATTCCCAATCAATTGTGTCAGCTCTGATTTCTACCTATAAATTTCCTTTATATTGAGGGCTGCCTAGGAGGCAAGATCGTCCAGGTCCATCCCAGTTTGGGGAGTTGCTTCAGGGGAATATTCTTGGTTTTTCTGTCATAAGGATACACAAAGCTCTGGAGTCATTTCCTTGGCTTTCCAGAGCACAGAAGCATCGTTTGCGTAAGGGGAAACCACTTGCTCTCCTGTGGCTGGGAATGCCTGCTCTGAAGAGTCCTGCCCTAACCTGCAGGGCCAAGGGATGGAGGAAAAGCTGGGGTGAGCCAGTGGAAGAAGAGGGGCATCACTCGGGTTCATGCCTTTGTCCATCTGTCCTTCTTCCATCTGACACACATTTGTGTGTGGTGGCCACTGGTCTAGGCCAGTGCAGCACACGGACACCCAGTAATCTCGGGGCATACTGGAGGCACGTTCATGAAGAAGCCAAGAAGCCACGAAGAAGGGACAGGGGTCCATGTGAGCTGGGGTGCGGGGGAGAGGATCTCTGAGAAGGTGACACTGGAGCAGGCATTAGGGCAGACCTAGAGTGAGTCCTAGATTGCACGTGTTCTAAAGCAACGTATGACAACATGGGAGATAGAAGCTCACCCGTCTTCCCTGTGTGGTTCCCGTCCCAGCCAGATAATGCACTGCAGTTCCTTGGATTGGCAGGCGCACCGTTTACTGTCACACTTAGGAAGGATCTGCAGTGCCATATGATCTCACTTTTCACAACTGTTTTATCAAGCATGTTCTTTGTGCTTCCGGTGTGCTAAGCACGCTGCGCACATTTATGTCCTTATTCCATATGTACACTAGTGAAGCCCTGTCGGTGTGCTAAGCATGCTGCGCACATTATGTCCTTGTTCCATATGTACACTAGTGAAGCCTTGTGGGCTGTGAGAGGGTTATTTTCCCTTTTTACAGAGGAGAAAACAGAACTGAGAGGGGCTAAAAAATCTACTTATAAGATCATTCAGTTTGTTCAGTGAAGGCAGGTTATATACCGGCTATGTCTGGTTCCAGAAGTCTCAGTTCCTGTGTCTCTCATACATGGAGCCACCATCAGATGTAAGTGAGCAGAGTGGATTGTGTGTGCAGAGCTGACTTTTGGGCTCACTGTATAACCAGCAGGTGTAAGGCATGGAAAGCATTCTAGCTGTACATTGTGAATGGTAATGGAAAAGTGCTTGTGGGCATCCCAGTTACAGCCCTAAGCACCCTTTCCCAAGTCTGCTTGATACAATTTTGGTTAAGCCCTCCAGAATATATTATATATTCAAGTTGTAATTTTGGCAGGAAGGCGAAACCTGGACACTTTGTTATATACTGTCCCACCTCTTATTCCCTCCCAGTTTTGAGCCTAACATTTGCTTTGCGGGAACATGTTCTTCAAGCGGAGACCTTTTTTTCCCCAGTAGTTTGTTTTATTCGCAAACCTTTTCTTTCATTTCTCCCCCTCCCCCCCACCTTTCCTAGTAGCAGAATCCTGTTTCCAAGTGAAATAGTATGTGGATTCCAGTGTGTGGGTCACATAAAAGTGTTCTTGAAGGAGGGGTGAGCACATAGCTCCTGAAGGCTCTGGAAGCCACACTTTATACCCCACTGACCTAGTCTCTCCCTGTGCTTCTTGAGGCCGCGGTGGGGCGGTTTTCCCAGAGCATTTGCTCTGCTGCAGCCCTTGCCAAATGCCTGCTCACCTGGTGATGAAGCTTAGATGCCACTCAGATTTTTCTAGAGCTTTATCTCCATTCATTTACATGTCATTTTATTAAAAACTATTGAGTTCAGGCCGGGCGCAGTGGCTCAAGCCTGTCATCCCAGCACTTTGGGAGGCCGAGACGGGCAGATCACAAGGTCAGGAGATTGAGACCATCCTGGCTAACATGGTGAAACCCCGTCTCTACTAAAAATACAAAAAAAAAAAAACTAGCCGGGCGAGGTGGCGGACGCCTGTAGTCCCAGCTACTCGGGAGGCTGAGGCAGGAGAATGGCGTAAACCCGGGAGGCGGAGCTTGCAGTGAGCTGAGATCCGGCCACTGCACTCCAGCCTGGGCAACAGAGCGAGACTCCATCTCAAAAAAAAAAAAAAACAAAACTATTGAGTTCAAAACAATATTGAAATAAGCGGTCCCTGCCCTTGGGGAGCTCAGCGAAGTGGGTTTGGTTTTTCGTGTTTCTGCCGCAAGTACCTCTGATGCCTGTCTGTTGCTCCCTAGGACTGGCCAGCCAAGCGCACCAGGTGACACTTCAGTGAATGGCCCTGTATGACGGGTGACGTCTGCTGCTGCTGACTGAGGACTGCAGACCGCCACCACTCAGGGGCTCTGGAGGGGTCAGCTGGAGCCCACCAAGCTGTCACTGCTGCACTCACTCTGCAAGGGATCAGGACCAGCAACCTTTATATTCTAGATTCTAAGACATTGTACAGAGAAATTCAGAAGTGTAAAAATATTGCACATTGACAAATACCAAGAATTTTTGCGTATGTTTATATTGTATTGTTCTAAATAATGGGTAGCCTGTGAAATAAGATCTTGCCACCCATGTAATAATAGTAGTAATACTATAGTTAAAATGGCTGTAAGAATAGTTTTATAAAAGTGAATACACAGATCTATTGTATTTGAAACATAACTATTTGACAATTATTAGTGTGACCAAAGTATTAGGCGGTTTTCATACATTTTTCACCTTGTACAAAATTATGAATTCATTTTTCTTCCAGGCTGGCAAGGAGTTGTAGAATGAAAATGCCCTCTAAGTGTTATTTTGGTTGTTCTAACTTACAAAAGTGATTTTGAATAAGAAATATTTGGTGTTCTTTTTATAACCAGTTTTCGATTGGTAATTGTTTTCTGTATTGTTTAAAATGGATCAAAAATGTAAGTCTATTGGTAGAGATTAAGTATTTATTGCTACATCATAGTTGATAAATTGATGTTATTGTAAAGCCATATGTTCTGTTCAAGTCTTGTTTGCTTGAAATGATTATTCCTACAAGTGAAACACTAGACTATTTGGAGTGTATATGGCTTGTGTTTGGGGTTTTGTTTTTTTTTTTTCTTTTTTTTTGGCTTTTGTTTTTGTTTTTTGTTTCGTTTGGTAGTTCATCTGCCTTTTAACCCATTCACCAAAATTTACCTTGTTAACAAGCATCACCAATGAACATTTCAGAGCAATCTGCATATTTAACAGACCTAAATCCTATTAGGCAAGTCAGTTGAAAATGCTCGTGCTGCTAATGGAATTAGAGTGCGTTCATTTTACAGGCTAGTATTTTAAAAGTAGAAATCAAAATCTGGCACCGAAGCATGCTAATTGTTTACTGTACCTTGTGAGGTTTTCACTCATAAATTTAAACCAGTGTATTTTTTTAGAACTGGTTTGTGTATATATATAGTGATTATGGATACTAATTCAATGTAATTTATAATTTTCTATGTCAATATAAAAATACATCATAGCCTTCTCAAACAGCTGAAGCAATATATTGTATATTGCCATATCGTCTGGTGAAAGGGTTAAATTACTTCACCTCTTGCACTTTTAGATGCAAATCAGTTTTTCATTTCTGTAATAGAAAATTATTCACGTATTTTTACATCATTTGTTTTTCCTGACCAGTATTTAAAACCAAAAGGATATTCTGAAAAATGGCCAACAATTTTTTTAGAAATAGCATCCCAAGCAGCGTGCCTAAACATTACATTGCGTATGGAAATAAAAGAATCAAACGTCTAATGCCTTATTTCTGATTTCCTTTTTCATTTGAAGTGGTGTAGAGACTCCAGCACTCACAGGACAGTGGAGTCAGCAGTAAGCCCTGGGACAGGTGGCAAGAGTGGCTCCCTTGACCTTTGCACGCCTCCTGAGGAACCCACTTTCCCGGGTGAGCTCCTCTCTGAAGAGACTGTCCTCGGGCCTCCTCTGGAATCAGCACTGCCAGAGGACAGGGCTCCTCCTGCTTGCCTCAGGACTGCCTGGCTTGTGTGGCATTGGACTTCGGGAATTGCTGGTAGATAACATGCTCTGGTCTCACCTGGTGGCAAGCTTTGCCAGCCCTGGCCAGGGTTTGGCTCCAGTGGTGGCACATATGGCCTCCGTGGTATGGACCTGGTGGCTTCTGCATCCCACCGTGGCCTCCGCGGTATGGACCAGGTGGCTTCTCCATCCCACCGTGGCCTCCGCGGTATGGACCAGGTGGCTTCTCCATCCCACCCAAGGTAACAGTGTCTCGCTTCACCCACGGGCTGCTAGTGAGGGAGCCTCTGGGACTTTTCTTTGGGGCAGCATTTTGTTATGTCTTTCGTGGCAGGGAAAGGATGTGATGATGGGGAGGACAGTTCTTTTGGAGGTTGGAGGGGCCAAGCCAAGGACAGGAGCGAGCGTGCCCTCATTTTGTTTCTACTTTAATTTCTGTATGTCGGCCATACTGAATTATGAGACTAACAGATGTCTACAATACAGTACCTGTATTCAAAATAACAAAAATAAAGCCTGATTCTTTGTTTCTAGAAATCTCTTGTACCTTGCTTGGGCTTTTAATGGGTTGATGTGTCCTGCCATTAGGTCCCGTGTTACACTAGGTCCTGTGTGAGAAAGACCGCACTGCACTGGGCGAGAGTGGCCTCTGGGATCAGGGGCTCATCCTCCCCACTGCAGTAGCCCAGGTGCCCAGAAGAGGCAGTGCCTGACACTGGTGCTCAGTCTTGGGACGGTTCCAAGGGTTCTTCTGGACCTCCAGGTGGTTAACTTTATGTGCAGCGTGCCCCACCTATGTTGTTTGGCTTCCAGCCCAAGTCACACTCAGGTGCTCCATAATGATTCTTCAGATGTGATGCTTATTACATCTCCTTATTTTTCATTTTCCCTTCACCTATTTGCTTAAAAACATGTTCTCTAGCCATTACCTCCTAGCAGGTCCTCTGCACAGCCTTTTGCTTTCTGGGCACGCACTCATTCCTGCGTGCCTGGGCCCACAGGCATCTCACACGGCACTGAGTATACACCTCTGCATGCCTGGGCCCGCAGGCGTCTGTCTCTGAGCTGTCTGGGCACACACCTCTACATGCGTGAGCCCATAGGCATCTCACTGGCAATCGTGTAACCAGGCCATGAGCTCTCCAGCCGGGTGGCTCATCACAGCCCAACTCAGCCACTCATGATGGTGTAACTTTAGGCAGGTCTTTGTCTCAGCTTTTTCTGTCAGGTGGGGAAACAGTAGGAACAAGTTCAAAGACTCGAATAGCTTTTTACTTACGGTAAATGTTTAGTAAACGTTAGCTAACTTGTACTCACTTAACCCCATAGTGCCACCTGCTAGCTTTTCTAAATTTCCACTTCAATCCCACCTATTATTTAAAACCTTTACCATCAGAAAAGCTGAGCATCTTAATCAGATGGGTTTCGTTGTCCTTTAGCTTCCAGGGTCAGTTGCATCTCACGTGCCAATCTGGCCACCACCTGTGTCTGTGAATAAAACTGGCTATTCGTATGGAAAGAAATGAAACTTTATTCCTACTGCACGTCATACACAAAAATTCATCCAAAATAGATTTACAGATTCAAACATGAGCGCTTAGACAATGAAGTTTTTAGAAGAAAAATTTATCTAAAATGTAGGATGGGCAAAGGCTGCTTCGGATGCAGAGCACATACCATAGAAGAAAGAAATTGGGCTTCCATCAACATGAAAATTTTCTGCCCTTGAAAATCGACAAGCAAGCAGTGGAATGCCACGCAAGAAATCACACTTGTCCTGACAGAGGACTCA
The DNA here is from genome assembly GCF_003255815.1 of Theropithecus gelada. NCBI lineage: Eukaryota > Metazoa > Chordata > Mammalia > Primates > Cercopithecidae > Theropithecus > Theropithecus gelada. The sequence continues at coordinate 6,306,834 of NC_037682.1, read as the reverse complement.
GACCTCGGATCTATATAGGGGAGAAAACGGCAAATCAAAATTAAGATGAAAAGCCCAATTTAACAAATGAGCAAGAGACTTGAACACAGATATTCACGAAGAAGGCACAGATGTTCCCTGACTTACGATCCATGCCGGCCGCTTTCCCTCGCGATGGCACGCCTGGCTATGACTGCCACTCCCTGCCACCGCTCAGTACTGCAGGAGGGCACCGTGCCATCAATCAGCAGCCCAGGAAAAGATCGGAATTCAGAAAGTGGCTTCTACTGAGTGCTTAATGCTTTCACACCATCGTAAAGTCCAAAAACCTGAAATCGAACCATCTTAAGTCAGGGACCTGTGTATACGTGAGGGTCCAATAAGAACATGGAAAGTCGTTCAACATCATCGTTGCCTAGGGAGGGCAAGTTAGAATCACAAAAAAGGTCCCATTTTCCATGTATTAGTGTTCACATGAAAAAGACATCACCAAATAGTAATGAGAAGGTGCAGCTGCTAGAACTCACCTACTGCTGTCTGAAATAATACATCCAGTTTAGAAAACTAGCGGGCAAATTCATTTTTTTGGTTTGGGGGTTTTAAAAAATGAGACATAATCCTGCAGACTCTCCTAGATACTCAGTGCAAATATATGTCCACAGATGATTTGTACAAGGATGTTTACTGTCACTTTATTCATAATATGTCTAACAAGAAGGTGGATAAGCAGATTCTGGTGTACTCATACGATGGACTTCTACTCAGTAACCAGTGGGGGTGAACCGTGATGAATGCAGCCATGTGTATACATCTCAAAAACATGTTAAAGCCTGGGCATGGTGGCTCACGCCTGTAGTCCCAGCACTTTGGGAAGTCAAGGCAGGCAGATCACTTGAGGCCAGGAGTTCAAGACTAACCTGGCCAACATGGTGAAAACCCGTCCCTAATAAAATTTTAACAAAAATTAGCCCAGCGTGGTGGTGCATGCCTGTAATCCCAGCTACTCAGGAGGATGAGGCACGAGAATCGCTTGAACCCAGGAGGCGGAGGTTACCATGAACTGAGATCTTGCCACTGCGCTGCAGCCTGGGTGACAGAGTGAGAGTCTGTCTCAAAAGTAAAGTCAGTAAATGAATAAAATGTGTTAAGCGAAAGAAGTGAGATACGTAAGCGTCTATACGAAGCTCTAAAACTGACCAAACTAATTGATGATAGAAATTTGAATAGTGTGTTCGCCTGGTAGGGAAGAGGGAAGGACTGGCTGGAGAGAGCACAGGGCACCTTCTGGGGTGAGGAAAGTCTTCCGCAGCTTGTTGGCGATGGTGGTTGCGTGAGTGTATACATGTGTCCAAACTCATCGAAACCTACGCTTAAGCCCTATGCATTTGATTGTACGTGATTTGCCCCTTAATCTTTTAGAAGACCTATGGAAAAGGGAAAATAAAAGTAAAGCATAGATAGCATTGTGAGGGAGAACACACCCCCCGTGGCATGCACTGTGGCCCTGGAACTGCCTTTCCTACCCCGCCGAGGAGAGACTGAGGAGCAGGGCACGCTCTGGGCTCCAGCCTGGATTTGCCCACCCATGGAGAGGACACATTCCGGATTGTTCTCTTCCACACAGTAGACTTCCTGTCCCGCTGAAGGGAGAGGTCTGCATCCCTGGGTTAGACACATCTCATGGAGGCCTCTGCCCGGGACCGGGGAGGGGACATTTTTCTAATCCAGGGATGAAGTCAGAGAACTAATCCAAACCATGCCCCTCAAGCAACGTTTAGTTTTAAAAAGAAAAATAAAGGATGTTGAATCCATTTGTCCGTCGTGTCTTATTTCCCAGAGGGCACTTCAGGAAGGCTGAAGGGGGCACGGTTATCTCCACTAAAACTCCAGCTAGGCGCTTGTCACAGGAGGAGGTGGAAAGCCGTGGTTTGTATGAAGGGAGTGGTGTGAAGATGGGAGAACAGGCCACGCCAGCTGCTGCTTCCCTTCTCGGGGACAGCCACGCTCTGACTGCGGCTCCAGGGCTGCGGCTAATGGTTCAAAGGCCCAGTCACGGGGTCCTGTTGGGAGGAGGTGCTTGTGCCCTGGCCTCATGTTTCTCTGTGGGATCTTGGCACTAGAGGAGTGCCCTTGGCCTCTCCACACTTGCACTCTAATGGGAGCTTAGTGACATCGCTGAGAGATTTTGGCGACTTGCATTTTTGGTTCAGTCAAAAATGCTTTCTAGGCTGGGCAGGGTGGCTCACGCCTGTAATCCCAGTGCTTTGGAAGGCCAAGACGGGCGGATTGCTTGAGCCCAGGAGTTCGAGACCAGCTGGGCAACACAGTGAGACCTCATCTCTATAAAAAAGTAATACAAATTTAAAAGCCAAACTACTGCGTTTTTTTTCCCCCATTTGTCTTTCAAGCCCTAATTCTCACTTGTTTCTGAACTTTGGTGTCAGGAGTAGGAGGAAGTTCCCCTAAACCCCCTCTTTCCTAAACAAACCAAGAAATACGTTGTTACACTAAATCTGTTTTTTCTCTTTAGAAGACAGGTGGTCAGATTGGGGTTGAAACTAGAACCCAGGAATATGCTGTTGATGTAGTAATCATAAAAGTGACAGGCTGAAAATAAGTGGATAGAAAAATAGGGTACGAGCAGAAAATAAGAGTATTCATATCAGGCAAAGCAGAGTTTAAAAGCACTGTGCAGGGGTAAGATGCTCTTCATCAAACTGTAAATACAGTAGTGGAACAAAACAATTAGAAATGTAAGGAAAGGGTCTTCTGTTTCTAGCTATAAGAGTAATTTTAAAGCCGGGTGCGGTGGCTCAAGCCTGTAATCCCAGCACTTTGGGAGGCCGAGACGGGCGGATCACAAGGTCAGGAGATCGAGACCATCCTGGCTAACATGGTGAAACCCTGTCTCTACTAAAAATACAAAAAACTAGCCGGGCGAGGTGGCGGGCGCCTGTAGTCCCAGCTACTCGGGAGGCTGAGGCAGGAGAATGGTGTAAACCCGGGAGGCGGAGCTTGCAGTGAGCTGAGATCCGGCCACTGCACTCCAGCCTGGGCGACAGAGCGAGACTCCGTCTCAAAAAAAAAAAAAAAAAAAAGAGTAATTTTATCGGAACGCACATCCTGCCAACAAGGATAAAAGTTGGGCTTTTTAAAAACTGGCTTTAAACATTTTACAACTAGAGTACTTGAGCCCGGGAGTTCGAGACCATCCTGGGGAATGTGGCAAGACCCTGTCTCTACAAAAAAAAATTTTTTTAATTAGTCAGGCATGGTTGTGCATGCCTGTGGTCCCAGCTACTCGGGAGGCTGAAGTGGGAGGATTGCTTGAGCCAGGGAGGTCAAGGCAGCAGTGAGCTGTGATCACGCCACTGCACTCCAGCCTGCATGACAGAGCAAGACCCTGTCACAAAACAAAACAAAAAAAAATCAACACAAACTAGGAACAGAAGGAAACTATGTCAACATAAAAGCCATACGTAAAAACCCACAGCAAACATTTTACTCATTAGTGAAAGACAAAGATTTTCCTCTAAGAACAAGAACAAGGCAGGGATGCCCTCTTTCACCACTCCTATTCAACAGAGCACTAAGTTCTAGCCAGAGAAATTAAGAAGAAAAAGAAATACAAGGCATTTGATTTGGAAATGAAGAAGTAAAATTATCTCTGTTTGCAGATAATATGATCTGAAAATGTAGAAAGCCCTAAAGTGTCCACACACACACACACACACACAAACACTATTAGAACTAATAAATGAATTCAGCAAAGTTGCAGGATACAAAGTCAACACACAAAAATCAGCTGAGTGTGGTGGCCCACACCTCTAATCCCAGCACTTTGGGAAGCTGAGGAAGGAGGATTGCTTGAGCCTGGGAGGTTGAGGCTGCAGTCAGCTATGGTTACATCACTGCACTCCAGCCTGGGCAATGTTGCAAGACCCTGCTCAAAACACACACGCACACACATCAGTGGTGTTTCTGTATGATACCAACAAAGAATCTAAAAAAGGAAATTATAAAAATAATTCCTTTTACAATAGCATAAAAAGGATGAAATACTTAGGAATTAACCAAAGAAGTGAAAGGTGTGTACAAAAGAAACTACAAGACGCTGCTGAAAGAAAGAAAATATTAAAATATGGAAACACATTCCATGTATAGGAATTGGGAGACATAATATTGCTAAAACGTTAATACTACCCAAAGCAATCTACAGATTCAATGTAATCCCTATCCAAATCCCAATGATGTTTTCCTGCAGAAATAGAAAAATCCATTCTAAAATTAATAGGGAATCTCAAGGGACCGTAAACAACCAAACAATCTTGAAAAAGAACAAAGCTAGAGAACGCATACTTCCTTATTTCAAAACTTACTACAAAGCTACAGTAGTCAAAACACTACAGTACTGGCATAAAGAGAGACATAGAAACCAATGGAATAGAATAGAAGCCCAGAAATAAACCCTGGCATGGTCAAATGATTTTTTTTTTTTTTTTTTTGAGACATATCACTCTGTTGCCCAGGCTGGAGTGCAGTGGGGCGATCTCAGCTCACTGCAACCTCCGCTTCCTGGGTTCAAGTGATTCTCCTGCCTCAGGCTCCCGAGTAGCTGGGACTACAGGTGTGTACCAGGACACCTGGCTAATTCTTTCTGTATTTTTAGTAGAGATGGGGTTTTGCCATGTTGACCACGCTGGTCTTGAATGCCTGACCTCAAGTGTTCCACTTTCCTCGGCCTCCCAAAGTGCTGGGATTACAGGCATGAACCACCATGCCCAGCCTATGGTCAAATGATTTTTGACAAGGGTGCCAAGACCATTCAGTGGGGAAAGGACAGTGTTTTCAACAAATGGTACTGGGAAAACTGGATAGCCACATGCAAAAGAACATAATTTGACCCTTATCTAACACTATATACAAAAATCAAAATGGATCTAAGACCTAAAATAAACTCCGAGAAGAAAACATAGGGCAAGAGCTTCACAGCACTGGATGTGGCAGTGATTTCTTGGATACGACACCAAAGGCACAGGTAACAAAGGAAATAAATAGACAAATTGGACTTCATGAAAAATTTTAAATATGGTTCATCAAAAGATACTGTCAATAGGCCAGGTGCAGTGGTGTATGCCTGTAACCCCTGCACTTGGGGAGGCCAAAGTGGGAAGATCCCTTGAGTCCAGGAAATGGAGACCAGCCTGTGCAACACCAGGAGACCCGTCTCTACAAATAATGATTAAAAAAAAAATACTGTCAACAGAGTAAGAAGGCAATTCGCAGAACAGAAAATATTTACAGACCACATGTCTGATAAGTGATTAATATCCAGAATATTTAGAACTCCTAAAACTCAAGAACAAAGAAACAACCTGATTCAAAAATGGGCAAAGAATGTGAATAGACATTTCTCCAAAGACGTTATGCAAATGACAAACACATATAAAGCTGCTCATCACTAATCATTAGAGAAATGCAAATCCAAACTACCACCTCACATCCATTAGGATGGCTACTATAAGCACATGTACACTCACACACATAAATGTTGGCAAGGATGTGGAGAAATCAGAATCCTTGTGCACTTTGGGAACGTAAATGGTATAGTCGCTGTGGAAAACAGTATGGGGGTTCTTCAAAAAGTTAAAAATAGAATTTCCAGGCCGGGTGCGGTGGCTCAAGCCTGTAATCCCAGCACTTTGGGAGGCTGAGACGGGTGGATCACGAGGTCAGGAGATCGAGACCATCCTGGCTAACATGGTGAAACCCCGTCTCTACTAAAAATACAAAAAACTAGCCGGGCGTGGTGGCGGGCGCCTGTAGTCCCAGCTACTCGGAGGCTGAGGCGGGAGAATGGCGTGAACCCGGGAGGCGGAGCTTGCAGTGAGCCGAGATCCCGCCACTGCACTCCAGCCTGGGTGACACAGCGCGAGACTCCGTCTCAAAAAAAAAAAAAAGAATTTCCATATAATGCAACAATTTCACTTCTGCGTATATACACGAAAGAATTAAAAGCAGGGTCTTGAAGGGATATTGGACATTCATGTTCATGCCAGCATTATCCTCAATACCTACAAAGTGGAAATAACTCAAGTACCCATTGACAGAAGAATGATTAAGCAAAACGCCGTGTGCACAGAAAGTGGAATATTACTTAGCCTTAAAAAAGAAGGAAATGGGCCGGGCGCGGTGGCTCAAGCCTGTAATCCCAGCACTTTAGGAGGCCGAGACGGGTGGATCACGAGGTCAGGAGATTGAGACCATCCTGGCTAACACGGTGAAACCCCATCTCTACTAAAAAATATAAAAAACTAGCCGGGCGAGGTGGCGGGCGCCTGTAGTCCCAGCTACTCGGGAGGCTGAGGCAGGAGAATGGCGTGAACCCGGGAGGCGGAGCTTGCAATGAGCTGAGATCCGGCCACTGCACTCCAGCCTGGGCGACAGAGTGAGACTCCGTCTCAAAAAAAAAATAAAGTAAAATAAAAAAGAAGGAAATGGTACAATACGCTACAACATGGATGAAACTTGAGGACATTAGGCTCAGTGAAATAAGCCAGTCACGGAAAGGCAAATACCGCAGGATTCCACTTATTTGAGGTGCCTAGAGTTGTCAAATCCATAGAGACAGAAAATAGAGTGGTGGGTGCCAGGGGCTGGGGGGCTAGTGGATGAGGAGGTAGTGTTTAATGCTTAATGGATATAGAGATGAAGTTTTACGAGTGAAAAGAGTGCTGGAGATGGATGATTGTTGTGGTTATATAACATTATTAGGGGAATTTAACACCATTAAACTGTAACTTTTTTTTTTTTTTTTGCGATGGAGTTTTGCTCTTTTCGCCCAGGCTGGAGTGCAGAGGAGCAATCTCGGCTCACTGTAACTTCCGCCTCCCAGGTTCAAGCAATTCTCTTGCCTCAGCCTCCCGAGTAGCTGAAATTACAGGCACAAGCCACCACGTTCAGCTAATTGTTGTATTTTTAGTAGAAATGAGGTTTCACCATGTTGTCCAGGCTAGTCTCAAACTCCTGACCTCAGGTGATCTGCCTGCCTTGGCCTCCCAAAGTGTTGAGATTACAGGTGTGAGCCACAGCACCCGAGTGAACTGTAACTTTAAAAAATGGTTAAGATGGTATATTTTATGTTATGTGTATTTTACCACATTTGGAAAACATATTGCACTACAGAGGAGTGAGTGGGTGGCTGAAAGGAGGGCAGAAATAACGGCCACACTTAAAGATCTAAAGGATGGGTGGTTCCATTTAATTCTCCAGTCTGGCCCTGCAGAAGCCAGATGACCCTGAATTTAAGTAGAGTTTACAGCTGACTGAACCAGATCATGGCCCTGGTGGCGCTGTTGCACCAGACATGGTAACTTTGCTAGAGCAGATAAATATGGCCTCAAATACACAGTATGTAAGCCTTTGATGAGGCAAAGTTCTCTTCTAGTCCAAATCTTAATGTAATCATGAGCATGGTATCTCATCACATTTGCTGTATTCTACTAGTTAGAAGCAATATTGTGTCCATTCAGGCTGCTAACGAAATACCTTAGCCTGAGTACTTTATAAGCAATAGAAATTTCTTTCTTGCAGTTCTGGGGCTTGCAGTGAGGTCTAAGATCAAGGTGCCAGCAGATCTGGGGTCTGGTGAGGGCTGGCCCTCTGCTTCCACAATGGAGCCTCGTTCCTGTGTGTTCACGGGGCAGAAGGGGCAGGAGTGCCTTTTGACCTCTTTTATATGGGCACCAATTCCATTTGTGAGGGTGGAGTCCTCATGCCCTAAACACCTTCCAAAGGCCCCCACCTCTTCGTGCTATGGTATTGGCCCACAAGTTTCAACATTTGAATTTTGGAGGATACCAAACATTTAGACCATAGCACACGAATCCCACCCACAACCAAGAGTGGAGGTTATACAAGGACATGAACACCTGGAAGCAGGGATCGGGGGTTCCCTTAACGTCTGTCTACTACACCTTCTAAAATAAAAGACAGGCTGAGCACCGAGGCTCACACCTGTAATCCCAACACTTTGGGAGGCCGAGGCAGGAGCGTCATCTCAGCTCACTGCAACCTCTGTCTCCCGGGCTCAGGCGATTCTCCTGCCTCAGCCTCCTGAGTAGCTGAGATTACAGGCACCTGCCGCCACACCTGGCTAATTTTCATATGTTTAGCAGAGAAGGGGTTTCACCATGTTGGGCAGGCTAATCATGAATTCCTGCCCTCAGGTGATCTGACCGCCTTGACCTCCCAAAGTGCTGGGATTACAGGCGTAAGCCACTGTGCCCGGCCTGTTTTTTACTATTTTAAGGAGCAAAGGGTCAGTTTGAGGACAGGTCAAATCAAAGTGCACATGTTCTCTACAAGGGAAATTTTCTACTGCAGATAGCTTTGCTTGGATGAGCTCAATTACAAGGCGAATGATGAGGCTTGTTGTGTTGATTATACGGTCACCATGGTGGCTGTGTCCCGAGAACACGGTCACTTCCTTGACGACCTATCCTGCCTCACAATCACGAAGAAGGAAGCACCCGACGTGCCTCTCTGGGTGTTGGAGGCAGCACATTCCATGCCCAGAAACACTGTGCCTGCATGTGGGGTGACATGGAGGGCTGGCAGCTCTAAGTGGAGCCCCGAGCAGGAAACGGCTCTGCAGCCCGGGGCGCAGACAGCCCTGCTGCTCGAGCCATGTGATTTCACAGACAACGCGATGTTAGAGGAGTCCATGGTGGAAAAGGTGCCATGTGAATTTTATGGCAAGCCCAGTGGATGAAGCACCAGGCAGTCCCTTGAGGTTCTGGAGCAAAGCCATGGCATCAGTATTGGAGAACTACACGGCCTTTGACAGACAGCTCTTGGAGTGCTGCTTGGGCCCTGGTAGAGACCGAATGCTGGACCAGGGCACATCGAGTGCTACCATGTCCAGAACCTGTGATGAGCTGAGTTCTGTTGTGTCCACCAAGTCATCAAGTTGTGTGGGAGCAGCCACACAGAAATGGCACATCCAGGACCAGGCTCCAGAAGGACTGAAGGCCCAGACGGGCTGCACAGGAAGGTTGCCCGGACCCTGCATCTGCCATCATGGTCGCACAGGTGCCACTGTCTCAGCTCACACCTAGGCCCTTAAGGGGGGTCCCGCCAACCAGCTGAAGCTTGCTTTGACAGATGGGTTAGGCTGGTATATAGGGTCCCACCAAAATGACTGGCAACTGCATGACAGCTTCATTAAGGATGGCCTTGAAAGGTGTGGAAAGTAAAAAAGTTCCTCTTCTAAGTTTCCCTTCTTATTTATTTATTTATTTATTTATTTATTTATTTATTTATTTGAGACAGAGTCTCACTCTGTCACTCAGGCTGGAGTGCAGTGGCATGATCTCAGCTCACTGCAAGCTCCACCTCCTGGGTTCACGCCATTCTCCTGCCTCAGCCTCCTGAGTAGCTGGGACTACAGGCACCCGCCACCACGCTTGGCTAATTTTTTGTATTTTTAGTAGAGACGGGATTTCGCCATGTTAGCCAGGATGGTCTCGATCTCCCGACCTTGTGATCCACCTGCCTTGGCCTCCCAAAGTGCTGGGATTACAGGCGTGAGCCACTGCACCCGACCAGTTTCCCTTCTTATTAAGGAATAAATCATAAACGTTAGAAATAGTAGTTTCTTTTAAAAACTAACTTCCTTCAAGCCTCCTTGCTTTTATACTAATAACTCTTTGTTAAGCCCTATCCTATGTAGCTGTGAGATTCAAAGGAATGATACATTCTAGGTCCTTGTACTTTAACCAAGATATTTGTTCTACACAAGCTCAAGCATGTCCCATCTTGTAGCCTATGCCCCTTCCTTGGAAATGTTATTACTTTTCTAAGTTCTTTTGCAAGCAACTTCCTCTTTTCCTTTTGATCTCCATTGCCTTTACCTATTAGGAAAGTTTTAAGTTGTTAGCCAATCGGGTTTAGCTTAGACTGTGAGGTCCAGCTCTGACCAATGGAGACAGGACACAGCAGTAAGGGCCTAATGCGTAAGGGATAAATATTCTTGCCTTTCTTTGTTCAGTGTGCTCTCGTGGCAAGATTGCTGATGAGCAGCACCCTTTCTGCAGAAAGTATAATTGCCTTGCTGAGAAAACTTTTTGTCTGAATGCTGATTTTTCCTCACAGTACCAAGGAACAAGCATTTTGTTTACAACAAAAGGCAATGGCAGGGAAGTCCTGGCAGAGAAGTCCTCCCATGGCTGGAGCTCACAGGGTACACCTGGGAAGTAAATACTTTGCAGGAGAAGCAGCCTGAGGTTAGAATAGGTAGACTCATGGAAGGTGCTGAGTGGCCTGGCTGGCTGGTCTGGGACCTAGAGGGAGAAAGATGGAATTGATCAGGGAGAGGAATGTTTGGGGTGGACGAGTGTAATGGGCACGTGGGAGTGAACACATGTGAAGGTCTCTGGACCACACAGTGCTGCCCAAGCATCTTCCATGGAAAAGGCACTGAACCTCAAGATCACTCAACCCGCCGATGGGAGCCAGCCTTAGTGGCCACACCAACCCAACAAAGACAGGCACATGCACAGAGTGGCCACAGCTGAGACAGAGGACAGGCATGAGGTCAACAGTGTGGACTGCAACCTCCCGAAGCCATCTAGCTCCTTCTCTATCTGAATGTCCAACCTGCCAGCAAAGGAGACCAGCATCCCACTGCCAATGTGGCCCAGGTCCTCAGGAGACAAACCAGCCACTTGACAGCAAGTGGACCCACTGGGACTCTTTCATTCTGGAAAGGTCAGTGGTTTGCACAAAAATAGACACCTCTTCTAGGTAGGAGTTTGATTTTCCTGCCTCCAAGGCCTCAGTTGGCATCACTGTCCAAGCGCTTAAGGAATGCCCAATTCACTGGTGTAGAAGGGCTCACAACATCACTTCTGACCAGGCAGGCCGCTTTGCAGTGAAGGAGATGTGGGAAAGGGTCTGTGTCCCTAGGATCTACTCATTGCCTCTCATCGTTCAGAAGCTGCCGGACTGGCTGGGCATTGGCATTGGCCTCCCACATGGACAAACAAAGCAAAGCTCTGTAACAACAGGCCCCGTCTTCCCGGATGCTGCAGGCACATTGAATCAGAGGCCTTCATATTGTACTGTGTACTCAGCAGAAAGTGCACGTGGGTCTGGGAGCTGAGGGGTGGGAGCAGGGGTGGCCCACTCAGCATCATTTCTGGTCACCCCTGTTTCTGTTTTCCAACCCCACACTCTTGGCTCTGCAGGGTTAGGGGTTCTGGTTCCAAAGGGAGTGTTTGGTGGCCAGGGGACAGAACTACAAGCCGTAGCTTCCACTGGGGCACTGTGGGCTCCTTTTGGCCCAGCCAGGAAGTCGTAAGAGGAGCCACTGTCTTAGTGGGGATGCTTGGCCCTGAGCAGCAGGGGGACGTGGGGGCTGCTGTCACCTGAGAGCAGGTGGCAGAGAGGAATACATGTGAGACTCAGATACCTGACGTGGGCAGGCGCTTCTTGGTACCCCCTCTTCCCATTATGACCAGAAATGGATCTGAATAGCATCTCTGACCCCAAAAGGGCATGGTTAGCAGGGGCTCACGGTCCTCAGGAACGAGGGCTTGGGTCCAGCCACCAGATGTACCTGATGCCAACAGGAGACAGCTGAGCGCCAGGGCAATGTAGAACAGAAAGCAGAGGAGGGGATGAGAGGGACCGCCGTGTTCCCAGAAGACCTCAGTTGGAGATGGGGCTGTCATTTTTTCCATTAATTTCCCTCTTCTAAGTACACAGAGACAGGGGCCCTGGAGGGGAGGCTTCCCACGTGTGTGGGAAAGTGGATCCAGCCAGTGCAAGGGTGGACAGTGGCAGGCCCAGGGCAGAATCAGAGCTCCTTAGAGAGAGATGCTCTGCCCAGCAGCTGCCAGGCATGTGGTCACGGGCAGCCTCCAGCTGCCAGCTCCCCTGCGGTTTGCCTTCCCGGCTCAGCGTGGCCAAGGATTGAGCAAGGCAGCAGGACCAAAGTCACTGTCTTATGGGGTGCTGCCCCCAAGTGCTAAGCCCAGCCGTCTCAGGCCAGCCTTTGTCCTGCGCTCCTGGCTGGGCGGGGAGCCTTTCTCGGATCTGAGTTGTGGAGTGCAGCTCCCCTGTGTGACTCTTCTCCCCAGTGAAGCTTTGCACTGCTGACACCATCTGCGAATTTCCACGGCACATCAAAGACGGCAAAAAATGAGGGGAAGGGGGACAAAGAACACAGAGACAGTGGACGGCAGGTCCAGATCCACATCTGTGTAACTGAATTCACTTCATTAGATGTAAATGGAGGCCAGGCATGGTGGCTCACACCTGTCATCCTGGCACTTTGGGAGGCTGAGGCAGGCAGATCACCTGAGGTCAGGAGTTCAAGACCAGCCTGGCCAACGTGGCAAAACCCTGTCTCTACTAAAAACACAAAATTAGCCAGGCATGGTGGCAGGGGCACCTGTGATCCCAGATACTCAGGAGGCTAAGACAGGAGAATCGCTTGAACCCAGGAGGCAGAGGTTGCAGTGAGCCCATATTGCACCACTGCACTTCAGCCTGGGTGACAGAGTGAGACTCCATCTCAAAATATATACATGGACAAAATGCTCCAATTAAAAACAAATATTGTAACATTGACTAAAATATTATATTTGATCGTATGCTACTTATAAGAGGCATGCACGTATAAAGTCATAGAAGGGCTGAAGGGGACTAAAATGAGAGGCCACGACAATGCTAAATGAGGAGAGCTGATGTGGTGTTGTTAGCTGTTCACACCAAAGGCGGCTGCAAGGGAAGAAGAACTAATGGAGTGAAATATACACATTTCATCACTATGAGAGGGCCAGTCCACCCGGACCATGTAACAGTTCTAAGTCTGTACACACCCAATAAACCTGGTCTTAAAACACAAAGCAAAATCTTACAGATGTAAAAGGAGTGGGAAATTAGGATGTGGACATCTGGGTGAGGGCCATTATCCTGCCCACGACCTATGGGTTAGTTTTATCGGATGTAAATCATACCACAGCCAGGCACGGTGGCTCATGCCTGTAGTCCCAGCTACTTGGGAGGCTGAGGTGGGAGGATCGCTTGTGCCCAGGAGTCGGAGGCTGCAGTGAGCCGTGATCACACTGCTGCACTCCAGCCTGGGCAACAGAGCAAGACCCTGACACTAAAAATAAATAAATGATAAATAAATAAAATCATCCCACAGTCAAATCGATCTTTTGTTTTTCAAAGTGACCGAAATCATCTTGGAAATGTAAAAACACTCCTTGATAATCTTTGCCATGAAATGAAAGCTACCAACGTTCTCGGGAGCATTGAGAAGAGGCACACTCCTTCCCAAAGTATACAGCACACGGCAGAGGGGGGCCCAGAGGACGTGGCTCACCTCGGTGCCTGCCTTGTCCTAGAACGTTGTTTGTTGCTGTTCTTAAAGTAACTGGTCTTCATTTTACGAAATTGGAAAAAGAACCACAAACTATACCAAAAGAAACTCAGAAAAAAAGATAAAAAGGTACAAAGATTAAAAGCTGGAAATGCGGAAAGGATAAAGCAAGACATTGTAGAATGGCTTTAAAAGCTGCAGGCCAGTGTTTGAGGCCGTATGCGCCCCAGTGCACGGCAGCATTGTTGATCGGGTGAAAAACCCAACAAACCATGAAACAAGAATACCCACGGCCGGGGGCGCTGGATGCCATGGAGTTTTATGCAGCTTTTAAAAAGAATGATTTGAACGTCTGGTTAAGGTGGCGCTGCGCATTCACACTTCGGCTTGTCGTCTCCGCAGACAAGATAAACTCAGCACATTCGACGCGGGCCAGAGGAATGATCCATGGCCTTGACAAAGAGAAAACTAAGAATACATTGCTGGGCTTAAAAGGAAGGAAAATATCTCCCAGGACCAGATGTGGAGTAGTTGGGAAGTGGAGAGAAGCTGAAGCCCAGGCCCAGCACCAGGCTCAGGGCCCAGGCGCTGCGGGGGTCCCAGCCATTAACAGAGCTTCATGCAGGTGGGCAGCTGGAGCCAGGGGGGCTCACTCTCTTGTGAAACGAGCAGAAAATAGGCCAAATTCTGCTGGGGGCTGCAGGTTTTACAGAGCAGCTGGTCTCCTCAGGCAAAAAAACACATACTTTGTGGAGGCCAGGAACTGGACCAGCCTGCTGGGGCTTGGTAACTCCATCCATAACATCCTCAGGGTCTCCACAAGGCAGACACAGCGCAGTACCATAGGAGATGGCCGGGACAAAGAACGAGGAGCTGGCGGGGTGAGGCGGTGGGTGGGGGGCGGGCAATCCTGAAACAATGAGAAGAGCATAGAGAAGAGAAAGAAAAGTCATACCAGCTCAGAAGAGCTTGCAAACTGACTTTCAAAACCACGCCCAGAATTCTGATGTTCACAAAGTCATCCAGTTAATATAGAATCCACTGCAGATGAAATTAATTTTGTAGAATAGTCTGATAAAGACTAAAATAAATGTGCTTGGGAGGCTCAAGGAGAGAAATGAAGAAACCTAGAACTGAGGATACCGTTCCCCAAGAAGGAAGGAAGGAAGGAAGGAAAGAAGGAAGGAAGGAAGGAAGGAAGGGGGGAGGGAGGGAGGGAGGGAGGAGGAAGAAGGAAGGAAGGGAGGGAGAAGGAAGGAAGGAAGGAACATAGGGAGGGAGGGAGAAGGAGGGAAGGGAGGGAGAAGGAAGGAAGGAAGGAGCATAGGGAGGGAGGGAGAAGGAGGGAAGGAAGGAGCGTAGGGAGGGAGGGAGAAGGAGGGAAGGGAGGGAGAAAGGAAGAAAGGAAGGAGGTCAGAAAGGAAGATAGGAAGGAGGGAGAGAGGGAAGGACAGGAGGGGGGAAGAGAGGAAGAAAGGAAGGAGGGAGGAAGGAAGGAAGGAAGGGAGGGAGGAAGGGAGGGAGGGAGGAAAGAAGGAAAACAAAAAGCTTAAAAAAAACCAATTAGAAATCTTGACAATAAAAAAATGGTCATTGAAATAAAAAACGCGCCTCAATAGACAGGCTAAACTCTACGCTACACATAGGTAGAGAGCCGATGGATTGGAAGCCAGTGTTGAGAAATTCAGCCAGAACCTTGCATAAAGAGAAAAAAGTTCTGAGAGGAGGGAAGGGCTGCTACGCAGTCTGAGGAGAGATCCAGAAGATCATGGAGAAGCCATATTTGAAAACATATTAGCCCTGAATTTTGCAGAATTAGGGAAAGGCGTGACTCCTCAGCTTGAAGCTGAGGTTTGAATACAAAGTAGGATAAAGGATAGTCTCTTAACCCTTGCCCAGTTGTCACTGGATATCAGAGACAAAAATGCCATTTTCCAGAAAGTGTGTAAAACGTCTCAAAGAAAGAACAAGTGAGCAAAGGGCACGTCCCCCGGAAGATTCTATGATGGTGTGAGCCTGGGGTGAGCACAGAACACAGGGCAGGTTGTTCGTTTGGGTTCCTAGGGAAGGACGGCGGGGCTGGAGGGGACCCAAAACAAAGCCCAGAACCCGCCCAACCACGTGAAATCATGAAATGCGGGCCGGCCGCGGCGGCTCACACCTGGAATCCCAGCACTTTGGACGGCCAGGGCGGGCAGATCATGAGGTCAGGAGTTCGAGACCAGCCTGACCAACATGGTGAAACACGATCTCTACTAAAAACACAAAAATTAGCCAGGTGTGGCGGCGGGCGCCTGTAATCCCAGCTACTTGAGAGGCTGAGGCAGCAGAATCGCTTGAACCCGGGAGGCAGAGGTTGCAGTGAGCCGAGATCGTGCCACTGCACTCCAGCCTGGGTGACAGAGTGAGACTCTGTCTCAAAAAAAAAAAAAAAAAAAAAGAAAAAAGTATAGTTATGACTGGGCATAGGTGGCTCATGCCTGTAATCTCAGCACTTTGGGAAGCCGAGGCGGGTGGATCACTTGAGGTCAGGAGTTCAAGACCAGCCTGGCCAACATGGCAAAACCCCATCTCTACTAAAAATACAAAAAATTAGCCTGTAGTCCCAGCTACTCAGGAGGCTGAAGCAGGAGAATTGCTTGAACTCTAGGAGGTGAAGGTTGCAGTGAGCTGAGATTGGACCACTGCATTCCAGCCTGGGCCACAGAGCAAGACTCTGTCTCAAAAAAAACAAAAACAAAAACAAAACAAAACAAAACAAAAAAACAGTGTAGTTACTGAAACATCAAGTATCAGCACACTTTCTTTAGCAGCTGGCAAAGAATTCTCCCAGCTTTTGCTTATCTGAAAAGGTCTTTCTTTGGCTTTCATTTTTGTAGAACAGTTTCACTGGAAATAATCATGATGACAGCTTTCATTTTTTTCCAGCACTTTGCACATGCTGTTCATCTTCCTCCAGGCACATATTGTTGTTCCCGTGTATATAATGTATTGTTTTTCAGCCGGGCGCGGTGGCTCACACCTGTAATCCCGGCACTTTGGGAGGCTGAGACAGGCGGATCACGAGGTCAGGAGATCGAGACCATCCTGGCTAACACGGTGAAACCCCGTCTCTACTAAAAAATACAAAAAAACTAGCCGGGGGTGGTGGCAGTTGCCTGTAGTCCCAATTACTCGAGAGGCTGAGGCAGGAGAATGGCATAAACCTGGGAGGCAAAGCTTGCACTGCACTCCAGCCTGGGCAACAGAGCGAGACTCAGTCTCAAGGAAAAAATAAAAAAAATATATATATAAACTAGATACATATTGTTTTTATTCTTTCGCAGTTTTCAAACTTTTCTGTTTGGTGTTGGGTTTTAGTAGCTTGTCTATGACATGTCAAGGTTTTTGTCTGCTTACTTTATCTGACTTGCGGTTCATTGAGCTTCCTGAGTCTTCATGTTAATGTTTTAAATCAAATCTGGGAAACTTTCAGCCATTATTTCCTCAAATATATAATTTTTTCCTCTCTTTTCTTCTCTCCTCTCCCTCTGTGATTCCAATTACATGCATTTTGGACTGCTTGATAGAGTCTTGTGGGTCTCTCAGGATATATTTCTTTTTCTTAGTGAAAAATGAAGTCTTTTTTCTCTATGTTCTTTACATTAAACAAATTTTATTGACCTATCTTCAAGGTCATGGATTTTTCCTCCTACTGTCTCCAATAAGCTATTGAGTCTATCCAGTGAAATTTTCATCTATGTTGTTTGAATTTCCAGCTTGAAGAATTTCCATTTGATTCTTTTTTGTAGCTTCCATTTCTCTGTTGAGATTCTACTCTGTTTACTCATTAAGACTATATTTTACTTTAATTATCTGATCATATTTATAATAGCAGCTTTAAAGTCTTTGTCTACGAAATCTAACCTTTGGGTCCATTCAGAATCCATTTCTATTCACTGCCTTTTTCCTAAATATGGATTATACATTCTTGTTTCTTTGTATGTCTAGTTATTTGTTGTTGGTAACTAGACATTGTAGATAGTATTTTGTAGCAACTTTGGATTCTGTCATGTTCTTCTGAAGATTGTTGGGGTTTGTTCCAGTAGGTTTTGTTCCAGTAGGTTTTGTTCCAGTTAACTTGCCTGATTTGAAACTGTAGAGTCTGCCTCCTCCATAGTATATAGTGACTGATGTCTCTGCTCAGCTTTTCAACTTCCAGCTGCAGTCTTTGTAGCCAGACTTTGCACCCGTATGCTCAACATTTAGCCAAGGATTTGAGCAGAGTTCATGTTCAGATTTGGCAGCTCATCCTCTCTGTAGTTCCCTTGCTTTGGGGGTTCACCCTTAATTTTCCAGCTGCTCAGCCAGCCCTACACTTTGTCTTCTGACACCTCAAACCAATAAGGATTCAACTTTCTGCCAACCATGCTGTGCATGATTTGGGGAATAATGCACTCAAAGGAGCAGAAAACTCACAAACATCACCTAGTCCTCTTATATCTTTCAGGGTAGACTCCTGTCTCATATCTGCCTCATTTTTCACCAAGCTTCCTCAAGTCTCTGATACGTGTTTGTAGTTTAATGGTCATCCAAGAATTGGGGCAGAGCTTAGACTCAGATTTTGGGTCTCATCCCTTCTACAGCTCTCTTGTTTCAGGATTTCTTCCCTACATTTCCAGCTCCTCTGCCAGCCTTGTCCTGTGTACTCTCCCACCTTGAGCTTGGAAGACTGTGGCTTGCCATGGCCATGGCTGTGGGGTTAGAAGCATGCTGAGGCAAAGGGCTGGCCTTTAATCGCCTGTATCAGTCCATCACTGGCTGTAATTTCCATCGGCTGAGGGCACTTCTCTATTGAGGGGGAAGCAGCGAGAGGTTAACAGCCAATGTTCACAGCAGCTGGGGGCTAGGGTATACTAACCCGGTACAGGAGATTTGGGCAGGTACCGACAGTAGTGAGAGAGCCCATTCCAACTCTGTCTTGGGGATAAGTTGGGGCCAATTGCCCTGAAACTATATTCCTCCAAAGAATCTCTGCTCTGTGCCCCGCCCCTGTGACCCTCCTTTCTGCTTCTCTGCTTGCCTCCTGACATATTCTTTTTTTTTTTGGAGACAGTGTCTTGCTCTGTCACCCAGGCTAGAGTGCAGTGGCCCCATCTTGGCTCACTTCAGCCCCCGCCTCCTGAGTTCAAGTGATTCTCATGCCTCAGCCTCCCAGGTAGCCGGGATTACAGGTGTGCACCACCATGCCTGGCTAATTTTGTGTATTCAGTACAGATGGGATTTCGCCATGTTGGCCAGGCTGGTCTCGAACTCCTGATCTCAAGTGATCCCCCCCACCTTAGCCTCCCAAAGTGCTGGGATGACAGGTGTGAGCCACTGCACTCAGCTTTTGCTTCCTTTTAAAAAGTATTTCGGATTTTAGGGTTTTTCTTTTTCTATCGTGGTATTTCTCCAGTGGATCCCCCCTCTGAATTCTGACCCCAGTTCTTCCATGACATTAGCGTTTATCCCTGTTGATAAACTGCCAAATCTTTTAAAACTCAGCCCACCTGAAATGTTCTACACCCACACTGTGTTCTCACCTTTGAAAAGAGCACCTGACTACTGACTGCCAGGAAAAAGCATATCCTTTTGAGAGAAATGCATATAGCCAAGGATGGAAATCCTGAAAGCAGATGTAAAATCTCCTCCATGTAGAAAATCATAGGCACCAGCGATGCTATTAGATGTGTATGACTAATTGAGGTTAATGCTTGCTGCTGTCAATTAGCCTCATTAGCACAAGCAATCTGAGCACAGGACATTACTTTAATTACCACAATCAGTTTGTTCACTTGTGGAGAGGGTGCATTTGCTAAAAGGTTGCGCTATTTGGAAATTAATCCTCACCTCCTGCATTGTTAAAACTTCAGGCATAGAGGGGAGGAAAAAAACTATAAGCAAGCAGATACAAAAATAAAGGTGATGAACGTTACAGAGTCATTTTTACTATTATTTTTCTACTATTTTATTTTCTCTGCTAAAGCGAACTAGGGCCATTGTAAGCTTTCTTTTCTGAAATCTATGCGTGGGAGGCAAAATGACTGGCATTAGAGTTCAGCCTAGACATTAAGCCCATTAAGGGAGGCAATGCAGAAAAACCTTCAAATCTGAGCTGTTATTCAACTCACCCCGGGCCGGGGAGGGGCCAATGAGGACAGCCCCACCCCACCGGACCCTTCAAGCTTCTCGCTGTGTCCCTGCGAGGACAGTTTCACTCCCACCGGGCCCGCCAAGCCTTTTGCCCATGGCTGTGTCCTGGCCGCTGCTTCCTGCCTGGGCCCTGGAGTGCTCTGAGTTCCCCTCCCAAAATCCCAGCCACCGCCGCCCTATTTGGGGTCTCTGACGGAGACCTGAGCTTGCTGCGTCCTCCCAGCCTGCAGGGAGCAGCACCCCCCACGGTAGCTCCCCTTTCCCGCCTGCTCTGTTGGATGCTGGGTTTCCGTCCGGGTCCTTCAGGCGCCCTGGGACCCCCTTCCCCTCCCCGACCTGGGCGTGTCATGGCCTCCTTAGGGCCCTGGATGGCAGCCCTGCTCCCTCGCGCCATATCGGCCATCCGCGGCGGGCTCCTGCCATCCGGATTCTCCCTTTCCTGCCGGAACCTCTCTTCTTGGAAGTGGCCTAGAAGCAGGGATGGTCGTTCCACTGGCTCCTACTGCACACCGGGTCCTGGGGACATCGTGGCCCTGGGGACATCATGGTCCCTGCCTCCACGGAGCTGATGCTCTAGAGGAGCCGGACACAAAAGGCAAAATGAAAGCACGCGAGCTTCATCAGCCAGACCACAGGCTTAAAAGAGCGTTGGTGCCACAACTAAAATTCAATGGAGGGTGGGCGCGGTGGCTCAGGCCTGTAATCCCAGCACTTTGGGAGTCCGAGGTGGGTGGATCACCTGAGGTCAGGAGTTCGAGACCAGCCTGGTCAATGATGAAACACCATCTCTACTAAAAATACAAAAAAAAAATTAGCTGTATGTGGTGGCGCACGCCTGTAATCCCAGCTATTGGGGAGGCTGAGGCAGGGAGAATTGCTTGAACCCGGGAGGTGGAGGTTGCAGTGAGCCAAGATTGCACCACTGCACTCCAGCCTGGGCGACAGAGCAAGACTCCGTCTAAAAAAACAAATCAATGGAGCTGTAGTTCACAGGGACCCACTTGATGAATTTCTTGGCATGTGCATCCCTGCAGAGCCACTCCCAGAACATCAAGTGTCCTGAAGTCCCCACTCTGCTCCTTCCCTGTCCCCTCCCGAAGGCAGCCCAGCCAAGGGCAAGGCTTGGTGGCTCCCGGGCTCCCCGTGCTCTGAGCTGGTGCAATCTGCGTGGGGTGGTGGGTGGTGGGTGGTCGGAGCACCGCTGTCTTTGTTGTTCTGCAGTGTTCCATCCACCAAGTGAGCACAGTGTATTTTTCCATTCTGGTGTGAACAGTGACCTGAGTTTCAGAAACAAAAAATGTTCATCTAAACAGTACTTTTAGGTGGCCACTGGGCTCTCCGGACCCCAGGTCACAGCCAGCGCCCATCCTCACCCAGTGCAGTCTCCGGCCGGCTCCCTCCCGCCTTGGCCCCTGGCCTGTCCTGGGCCCCTGAGAGCAGCTCCTGGCCATGCCATCTCCCACGGTGTCCCCAGGCTGGCACTGGCCCCTAGGCCTGTCCGCTGTGGGCTGGCTGCCAGAGCCTCCCCAGGGGTTCTCATGGCAGTGACTTCTGGCTCCCAGCAGCTGCCGGGGCCTGGCCAGCAGGGGAAGTAGAGGTAGGAGCTGCCTCTCCACAGGAAGGGCCTTTGAAAGGGAAATTCCTGACCCACAAAGGGGGCCCCTGGCTTCTTATAGGACCTACCTGTCCCGGTGGGGCCCCAGTTGAATGGCCACCTCTCCTGGACCAGGGCTCCCACCGGGCCAGCCAAGCCTGGGCCTTATGCTGGGAAGCAAAATGACTCGCATTAGAGTTTAGCTGGACAGGAAGCCGGGAGGACACGAAGCCCCCAGTGTCCCTAGCTTAGCAGGCAGGGACCGCAGAGGGAGGGAGGGAGGGAGGGAGGCGGGGAGGGCTGTGAGCAACTTCTGTGGGCAGACGCACTCCTCCCTCGCATGTGTCCTGCAAGGTGACATTTTAAGGCCCAGACACAATTCAGTTTTTATCGAGCAAGTTGTCAACGTGCTAGACAGGAGTTGTGTAGTCTCCTGCCACTGTTCCTACCCGGGGACACAGAGTCCCAGAACAATAGACTGTGTTCTCTCCGCATCCTCGCACCAGGAAACAACCTGTTGGGGAGTCGGCTCTGAAAACCAGGGCTGCACAGCGTGCCCAAGGGCGGGATTCTGGTGGCAGTCGAGTGTTTCTGCAGGTGGACACTCTGCTGCCTGGGGGGGCCGTGCCAGGTCCCGGAGGACCCTCACATTAGACAGGAACTCCGCGGTCAGTGCCCCGCCAGCTGGGCTCCTCGGGACAGCGGCCCGGGACACGGCAGGAGCCCAGGTCAGCAGGGGCCTCTGTCCTGACCTGGCTGTGCCCTCTGACCTGACCTAAGTTGTCTCCCACAATGTGGGGGCGGTTAAAACTGACCCCCTCCAGGGAGATGGTCCCCAGGCCCCCCTCATCTCCCCAAAGGAGGTGGGAGGTGGCTCAAGGCTTGTTGGTCACTGGGAGGATGTAGGAGTTGGGCCCCATTGAGAATCCCTGTGTTAGAGGATGAGAGGCAGGCCAGTGGACGTGCTTTCAAAGGCACAGTGTCCTAGCCTAAAGGGGTGCACAGACGCCCAGTGGGTTCTGCCAACCAGGCTGAGCCACACCTCTGAGACCATCAGTAGCTCCCACTGGCCAGCAGCTCAACCAGTAAAGGCCAACACCACAGCTCTTCCTACTCCAACCTTGACCTCTGGGTTCACCTCCACTCAGCGGGAAGCACCCAGAAATGTGCCAGGATCAAGTCAGGTGAGAAGGATCATGTAGTTTTCAGGTTGTTCTCATGTAAAATCCTGTAAACATGGCCAGAAGCACGTGACTCTGATAACTACGGATACACCATTGACTCTGTAACTGGAGAGAGAGGCCGGAAGAGGAAGCGTCAGGAGGTGATAGGTCCGGATATGCGGCAGGGGAAAGGCAGGAGTGGGAGGAAGAGATGGGAGAGAAAGAGGCATGGTGGGAGGGAAGGCAGCAAACTTGCCAGGAAAGTGGCATAAGTAGAAACTGAGGCAGACCCGGAGGAAGACAGAGAGGCCCAGAGGAGCAGACAGGGATGCAGGACAGAGGGGAAGAACCCTTCATGGCCAAGCATGGATCCAGAGCAGAGCTCAGAAAGCTACAGCCTGTGGGCTGAACTGGCCCGCTGCTTGTTTTCATAAATAAAGTTTTATCGGCACAGGGCCACACTTGTTCATTTTCGTGTTGTCTGTGGCTACTTTCATGTAGAGTTGAGTAGTTTTGACAGAGGCCATGTGACCAGCTCAGCCTAAAATATTCACTGCCGGCCGGGCGTGGTGGCTCACGCCTATAATCCCAGCACTTTGGGAGGCTGAGGTGGGTGGATCACCTGAGGTCAGGAGTTCGAGACCATCCTGGCCAATATGGTGAAACCCCGTCTCTACTAAAAATACAAAAATCAGCCAGGCGTGGTGGTACTCACCTGCAGTCCCAGCTACTCAGGAGGCTGAGGCAAGAGAATTGCTTGAACCCAGGAGGCGGAGGTTGCAGTGAGCCGAGATGGTGCCACTGCATTCCAGCCTGGGTAACAGAGTGAGACTCCGCCAAAAAAAAAAAAAAAAAAAAAAAATTCACTACCTGGCCCTTTCTGGAAAACGTTTGCTGACCTTTGGTTTATACCCACGTGGTCTTTGCTTCCAGGACTGCCCACCCTGTAGAGATCACTGGGGAATCAAAGACTTTCCCCTTAGCTAGATCCAGGCCTGGGATGGGGAGGCGGCTGCCTGACGATCACACACCTGCTGGTCCCAGGCAGCCCTGAGACCTCTCGCACCTGGTCCCTTCTGTGTATAAGACATCACAGCCCAGAGGCTCGCTCTCCCGCAGTCTCCTGTGAGCCGGCCTCCACACGGAAGGGCCATTCGCTGGAATGTTCTCCGCTCACGTTCTGAATTCTGACAAATATTCTCCAAATGTGATTTTCATGGCTTCAAGTGAAACCCAAATCTCGTTAGGTGACGCCAAAGCGAATTCAAATATAAAACTCTATTTGCCTTTAACATTTTCAGATATTAAAGTTATCAACAGAAAGGCAAGTAAAGAAATAAAAGTGCAAATGAGATGGGGAGAGAATGGCCCGCAGGCAGTAGATGGCTAGGCCCCTCCTCAGCATTATCTGTGTCTTGCCCAGGGCTGGGACTTTGCCCACAGGACATCACGTTTGCCAGCACTGCCTGCCAGGTTCCGGACACAATGGAACAGTCTGGGCTCATAGCCAAAGGCAGGGGCTCATAGCTCAGCCACACACATCAAATAACAACAACAAGATCTAACCGCAGCAACCCTGCTCCCAGGGGTTCCTCTTTACCCTGTGTTCAGGGAAAGCAGTCATCAGCCCGTGAGTTTCAAACGGTCCAAATTACCAGTAATTTCAGCCTAAATTAGGCCATTGTGTGCTTGCCACCAGGGTTCCTTCTCTTTGATGAAAAGAACGTACTGAGCGGCGGTATCGTCCTCTCCGGGCAGATGGATGGGGCTGGGGGAGGATGGGGTCCCTGGGCCGAGCCCCCTCAGCTCTCTTTTTGAAGGGCAGGGGCTGGTGCTCAGCCCACTGTGACTTGGGCAGGGGCGGCAAGCTCTGACCTGCATCGGCCCTCGGGCCCCAGGTGGTGGCTCCAGGGGGACTTCAGAGGACCAGGGCTCAGCGGGAGAGAGGCTGAGTGCCCTGACAAGTGGGCACTGCCCTTCTTGAGTTCCCTGGGGTGGGATTACCAACACACAGTCCCGGGCATCTGTGTGCCCAGGAGGGGCCTTGGAGGTGGAGGCAGCAGCACAGGGGCCGGGGAAGCTTGTAGTCGGGTGTTACAGACTGAATGTGTGTCCTCCAAGTTCTTTTTTTTTCTTTTGTTGAGACAGGGTCTTGCTCTGTTGCCCAGGTTGGAGTGCAGTGGTGTGTAATCACAGCTCACTGCAGCCGTGACCTCCCAGGCTCAAGTGATCCTCCCACCTCAGCCTCCCGAGTGGCTGGGGCCACAGGTGCACCACCATGCCCGGCTAATTTATTTTTATTTTTAGTAGAGATGAGGTCTTGCCATGTTGCCCAGACTGATCTCGAACTCCTAGACTCACACGACACATCCACCTTGGCTTCCCAAAGTGCTTCGATGGCAGGTGCGAGCTACCGTGCCTGCTTCCCAAAACTCATGTCACAGCCCTGACCTCCAGTGTGATGAGGACATGGGGCCTTTTGGGAGGCGATCAGGGTTAGATGGGTCAGCAGGGCAGGGCCTGGTCTGATGGGACTCGTGTCCTTATGAGGAGAGACTCCAGAGGGTGGTCTCTCCCTCTCTCTGTGACCCCTTGAGCTCGCACAGAGGTCACATGAGCACACAGCCAGATGGCGGCACCCACAAGCCAAGAGAAGAGGCCTCAGAATGAGCCTCACCCAGCCCGCTCCCCAATTCTGACTTCCAGCCTCCAGAGGTGTGAGAAATAGATGTCTGTGGTTTAACTACCCCTGGCTGAGGGAGTTTGGGATAGCAGCTGCCCGCTGGGGAAATGGAGGCCCTGGGACCTCCAGGCCAAAGGCCAGCAACTGGAAGGGCATCACAGAGAGGGAACGGCATCAGCAAAGCTGCAGGTGAGCAGAGGAAGGCAGGGCCAGAGAGAGCACCCCGAGGGATTTTGGGAGACCGTGAAGGCCAAGATAAAGGCTCTGACTTTATTTTGTTCTTTGGGCAGTAGGAAGCCACGGAAAGTCATTTTTCAGAGGGAAAGTGCGGAGGTGGACGGTGCTTTAAGGAAGGGATTCCAGTGCATCGTGGCTTGCTCTGTCACCTGCCCCTCCTGGCGGGCGCCATTTCCCCATCTACTAGTCAGGGTCCTGCATAGGTCGTAGGACTCAGGGCCTCCAGAGCAGTTTCCCAACTGCAGCACCATTGACATTTGGGGCTGATTTGTGGCTGGAAGGGCTGCCCTGTGTAGTGTAGGACGTTCAGCAGCCTCCCTGGTCTCCACCCACTCGATGCAGGTAGCACCTGCCCCAGGTGTGATGACATCAGCGATGTCTGCAGACATGGCCACGTGCCCCAGGGACAGAACCCCCCCACTGAGAATCCCTGTGTTAGAGGATGAGAGGCAGGCCAGTGGATGTGCTTTCAAAGGCACAGTGTCCTAGCCTAAAGGGGTGCACAGACTCTGGCGGGGGCCCAGACCCTGCCAGGGCGGTGCTGGGATGCCCATCCTTAAAGCTTCTTTTGGGGTCAAACACCTCCGGCCAAGCTCTCGCTCCAGATTTGCTCCAGGCAGGCGGGGATTTGGTGGGCAGCAGAACCACTTGAGCTGAGCGTGACCGACTGTATTGCTGACGCTGGGGCCGGGGTCGTGACTATGCCTTGGGCTGTCCCCGATGGGGACAAGGTGCCACAGGAGAGTGAGATGAAGGGGTGGGGGCAGAGACTGGCATCCATGGAGCGCCCTTCATGTCCCTGACTGTTCAGAGTTGGACACAAATCAGCCCGAATTCTCCTTCCACCCTCGGGGTGGGGAGGCTGTGGGTGTCTGTTTGACAAGAGTGGTGGCTGCAGCTTTCGCTGGGTGGACGCGTGAGAGGGCTCCGTGGCCATCGCAGAGCCTACGGCACATGAAGCATCTGAGTGACCGGGGCCACTGTCCTCCGAGGGACACCCTGAGACCCCACTTGGGTCATCCGTGCCCCCAGGTGGTGCAGTGGCAGCCCCGTCCCAGCTGTGGAGACCAATCACAAGCCCTGGGGGGTGGGCAACACGGTGACTGCCTTCTGGTCCTGATTCTAATGTTAACCCCACCCCACCACGGACCCACCTGGGAAAATCTGGGGTTTGTGTGCAAGCGGCCCCCTTGAGTCTATTGGCTGGGAGGGGAGCTGGGAGTGTGGGCTGCTAGGGGAGTTTTCCAGCTTGCACAAGGACCAAGAGTTGCCCAGAGACGCTCAGCATTGAGCTGGGACCATGGGGGCTGTTCCAGCTCCCGGAAGCCTCAGCTCTTCCCACACCTGGTGTCCTGGGCCGGAGTGCTCAGGGCTTGCTGTCTGTAAGTCACCCGAGTCTATAACAGGGGAAGCAGCCCCGTGGTCCCCTGGGCTTTGCCTCTGATGTGTGGGAGGCGATTTTCTCTGTAAAGGAAGGAACTTACCCGTAAGAAACAGAAGGCAGAGGCAAGTCTGTCCTCACTTCATTGTCTCTTCTGGGGATTGACTTTTGGGTTTTGGTTTATGAAAAGTTCATTTGTGATCTATTATTCAATTAGGAAACGCGCCAGGCATGGTGATGCCTTTTTAAAAGGGCAGAGATAACCTAATAAGTCAAATTCAATTTGGGGAACTGGAGTCTGTACGTTTTCCAGAGTAATTGATCTGCCCATGGGCTGAGATCCAGAGGGAGGTGGGGATGGAGGGAGATGTGAGTCGTGATCCAGGTCCAGGGAGGTGGCGAGGCTGTGGGGGAGCAGGACACCCTGCAGGTGTCCCCAAGCCAATGCAGGAATGGGAGAGACAGTGTCCCTGACAGTGTCACCGCCCAGTGGATTTTTTTATCTTGCTCACTACCCAGATGAAGCCGATTGATCAAGATGGGGGAATTGCAATGGAGAAAGTGTTTATACATGTAGAGCTGGCTAAATGAGAAACCGAGGTTTTAGTATTCTTCAAATCAACCTCCCTGAAAATTCAAAGGATAGGTTTTTTTCAAGGATAGTTTGGCAAGCAGGGGGCTAGGGAATGGGTGCTGCTGATTGGTTGGGGCTGCAATCACCGGAGCGTGGACAACAGTTCTCGTGTGCTGCGCCTGCTTCTTGGTGGGGGCCATAGGACTGTTTGAGCCAGGAGTCTCTGGTCTAATGAAGTCATCTGGGCGTCAGAAATGTAAGCCTCAAAAGACATCTCCAAACGCCAGTCTTAGATTCTACAGTGGGTATTTACAGGAGTAATTGGGGAAGTTGCAAGTCTTGTGGCCTCCTGAACAATGGCTGGGAATCCTGTAACTCTGCCTACATCTTAGCAGAACTCAGGACCCGCTCATAATCCTAACCTTGTGGCCTTTTATTAATTATTAATTAAAGATGGTTTAATTTGTGGGAAGGACTATTATCATTTAAACCATAAACTCTATTTCTCCCAGAGTTAGCTTTGAATGACCAAGGGCAGTTTGGAGGTTAAAGGCAAGATGGGATGGGCTTGGTTAGGTCAGATCTCTTTCACTGTCATGATTTTCGCACTTAAAATTTTTGCAAATGCAGTTTAAATGGGCAGCAGGGCCACCACCTGGGGAGAAGAAGGGTTCCCCCACCCCAAGTCCCTGCTCAGGTTGCCCTCTGACCTGCACCCCCCAAAGTCGACCCCCTCCTCAGGGCCTCAGCCCTGATTTCCTTGACACGGGGCCGGTAGGGCCAAGGATAGGAAGGTTGTTTGCATCAGTTGGAAGCAGAGGGAATTTGGTGACCCAAGGGTCAGGTCACACGCAGAGCTACCCAGGCAGACATGCATACACACACACTACGAAGGCACTGCAACACACCCTGTGTACACGTGTGACACCAGGTTCTGCACTCTCACACTCACACACACTCAGACACCTGCATTAATTATGTCTGTGCACACTCATGCCATCAAACACACTACTCACGCTCACACATACCCACACACACTAGTGCACACACACCTCTGTGCTCTCACGTGCATTCCCACAGGACCACGGCAGGGGGCACGACGTGTGGGAGCACCTGGGGAGCCCTGAGCAGCCGGGACCCTGGGCCGGTCCAAGGAAGGGCCTGGGAGGGCCTCGGGTGGGTGATGGGGGAAGGGCAGCCCTGCACCCCTGGGGGCCCCGAAGGGATGCTGGGCTGTGGGGTGCCAGGCTCTTCTGCAGTGAGGGTGTCCCAGGTGTGTGGGGGGTGTGGGGAGGGGCTGGTGCATGATCAGGAGAAAGATGTTCCTGTAAAAGTGGGGATGTGAGGAGTCCTGGTGGATGGGGCCTCCTGCCCCCATCATGTCCGGCATGAACCCTCAAACCCTTGCTCTGGCCAAACTGGACTTTCCTGGGTCCTGGAACGTCCTGTGGAGATAAAGGAAGACCACCCAGTGAGAGCCACTGGTGGCATTCAGAGCCTGGTCAAAGGCAGGCGGAGGATGGGGAGGCCTTACAAGGGAGGCAGGAAGGCCCCAGTGTGCCATGGGAGGTGGCCTAAAGGGTGCTTCCTGGGGCTGGCGCCCCACGTGATTGGGCAGCAGAGCACATTTGGCTTCCTCGGTGGAAACTGGGACAAAAATGAGGGAAGCTGGCAGCTGTCATGGCTAGGGGTCATCCCTGGGGGGGAAGCTGGGGGTTATCCCTGGGGGGGAGGCTGGGGGTCATCCCTGGGGGGGAGGCTGGGGGTTATCCCTGGGGGGGAGGCTGGGTGTCATCCCTGGAGGGGGGGAGGCTGGGGGGTCATCCCTGGGGGGTGGAGGCTGGGGGGTCATCCCTGGGGGGTGGAGGCTGGGGGGTCATCCCTGGGGGGGAGGCTGGGGGTTGTCGCTTCAGGCTCACAATGCTTGTCTCAGTCTAAAATGACTTGTGATCTGAACAGATGTCTTGTGCCTGCCTCGTTTTTCAATTGTGTGGTGACGCTATCGAGACTTCAGACGCTCCACATTCACTCAGAACCGTGGAAACTTCCTCTCATCTGCTTGGATGGTTCTGGATACAAGAGCTTCGACTGTGGAAGGATCCATCCTGGGGCCTCATGGAGAGCAGGGGAGGAGCTGATCTGGGAGGGAAGGAGCCAGGCCCAGAGTTCTATGCCCCCCATCCAAGGCCTGATTTGAACTCTGCCCCAGGCCAGCCATTGGAGCTGGGTCTCAGTTTCCCCACCTGAAGTGCAGGGCACAGGCAGCCTCCCAGGCCTCTTCAACCTGGGCCAGGCTAGAAGTTGGAGCAGATGTGACCCCCACCAGGGAGCTGCAGCACCCATGTCTGTGAAACCTCTGACGTGGGTTCTGGAACGTCTTATCTGAATGAGCAGAGCTGTTCCCAGATGGAGCTGATGTCTCCGGAGACACCACTTGCTTTGGCAGCCCAGGCTGCCCGGAGCTACAGCAATGACTCACAGCAGTTGCGTGAAGAGCCTGGGTCCACCTGGGCACAGAGTGGATAAACAGGGTTTGCAGGAACCCTGGTCCTGTGGGAGATGGAATCCAGAGGCTGAGGAGGGAAGGCAGGGAAGGGGAGTGGGGTGGCCCAGGGGTGTTCACTGCAGCCCAGGGATGCCAATGCTTGAGGTCGTGTCTCCAGAGCTCCACTGACCTGGGTTCAAATCCTCGTTCTGCCCCTTTCTTCCTGGGTTACCTTGAGTAAGTTACTTAACTTCCCTGAGCCTCTGTTTCTTCATTATTGAGGAGGTTAATGATTTCAGCTCTGAGTGACTTAGGAATTTGTGGCTGATATAAAAAAAAATTGACTTGAGGTGGTGGGAGCAGTGGCTCACGCCTATAATCCCAGCATTTTGGGAGGCTGAGGTGGGCGGATCATCCGAGGTCAGGAGTTCAAGACCAGCCTGGCAAACATGGTGAAACCCCGTCTCTATGTCTCTACTAAAATATGAAAATTAGCTGGGCGTGGTGGCATGTGACTGTAATCCTAGCTGCGTGGGAAGCTGAGGCAGGAGGCTCGCTTGAACCTGGGAGGGCGCA
Organism: Theropithecus gelada; assembly: GCF_003255815.1. Lineage (NCBI taxonomy): Eukaryota > Metazoa > Chordata > Mammalia > Primates > Cercopithecidae > Theropithecus > Theropithecus gelada. The sequence continues at coordinate 6,276,595 of NC_037682.1, read as the reverse complement.
GGTTGCAGTGAGCCGAGATTGTGCCACTGCACTCCAGCACGGGCTACAGATGGAGACTCTGTCTCAAAAAAAAGAAAAAAAATGAAAGAAAGAAAAAGAAAAGGACATTGACTTTCAGTAACAAGCTTGAAAAGGAGGACTTCTCCCAGGTGCATTTCTGGAACCTCAAGGACAGGAAGGCAGCCAGGCCTCGGGAGCCCCGGAACCCCGGACGGAAGCATGCCTGCACCTGCTCAGTCCCAGGCTCTACTTTCTGCCCTATGGCTGTATTTCCTCTCTCTCCGCCCAGCCGCCTGGAGGGCAGGAAGTGACATCTAGCAATAGGCTTCTCTTCTTCAGACTGGGCTCCCCCAAGAGATCTCTTTCTTACTCCCAGTCCCGAATTCTGAAGGGGGAGTTCCTGACTGACCTAGCTGGAGTCAGGTGCCCGGCCTGCTCACTCCTACGATGGTGGGTTGGGTTGGGGATGGGGGACCTCGTGGTCCAGACAGGCTGCCAGGCGCCGGCCCGTGTAGGTGAGGAGAGGTGGTTATGGGAGTGACTGTGAGCTCATGGGTGGTTCACACAGCTGATTCGAGTGAAGACTGGAGCCCAAGTCTTTTGAACTCCTGCCTCGGGCTGGGTTCCCTTCAGTGGCATCTTGGACATGGGCTTTTGTATAAGTGGTTTATGAGGGTGCCCGCTAGGGAGAGTCCTGAAATGAAGGAAGCTGGCAGGATAGAAGCAGCAAGGCCAGCCTCAGCCTGCTCCCTGTGAAGCTCTGGTGTATGAGTGGCCCCATGGGATTGTCCCATTTTGAGGAAGGAAGTTGAGCTTTTCAGCCAGCCATTGTTAGGGGCTCCACAGACAGAAGCTCTGGGCCTCACTGAGCCGGGCAGCTCCCATGGGCTGAGGGCAGTTCTGCAGAAAGGGTGCTGCCGTGAGCCACGAACACCAGAAACAGCTGGGGACTGGGTGCCCAGAGCCATAAAGGGGACCCCGGCAGGGTGCGTGGATGTCCACGGAAATCCTGGGGGCTGCAGACCAGCTAACAGGGGGGTGATGGACAAGTGACCAGGTGCTGGTCAGCGACGTAGGCTGGCAACGCCCCCAACCACAAAGCGGGAGGAGGTGAGGGAAGAGGGGTCCTAGGCTTGGCATGGGTTTGGGGAGCACTCCCTCCTGTGTGGATGTCTGCCTGTGTCCCCCCCAACTCAACACAGTCCCCCCACAGAGGGACCCTTGAGGGGGGAAACACGGTCTAACCACCCCAAGAAAATAGAGAACCAGACGCCGTGCTGTGGATTTGCCGAGAACAACTCGATTTTCAGATCCACTATTAACACGAAGCTAAGTGTGAGAAGTGTTGGCTGGGATTTTCAAATCTAAACAATAATACTCACTTATGAACCTTTCCATCACAATGACCCAGAAATAAGACATGAAGAAGTTGGGATAATGCCATCAAAAGGGTCACGACACCCTCATGATTCTCTTGACAGGCATGAATTTATATAATAATCAAAACGCATTTTCTCCATTAAGCAGCTCCACAGCCCGCCAAGGCCATCACGGGTGACGGTCGCATTACTCACTCACGTCACCACCCAACTGGCTGGGGCATCGCCGAGCTTCCCATGCTGCTGGGAACACGGAGAATTGAGATGCTAGGTTTCAAAATGGTAAAAACATTTTTTCATATTACTTTTTGGGGGGAATTTGTTAAGAATCACATGACTTCAAGGATAATTATTCCCTCCAGTCATTTTATTCACTTGATAAAAAGTGGTAAAACATAGATAATAGAATATTTACTGTTTTTTTACACATTTCTTTCTTCTTCTTTTTGAAACAGAGTCTTGCACTGCTGCCTGGGCTAGAGTGCAGTGGTGCCATCTCGGCTGACTGCAACCTCCACCTCCCAGGTTCAGGCGATCCTCCTGCCTCAGCCTCCCAAGTAGCTGGGATCACAGGTGCCCGCCACCACTCCCGGCTATTTTTTTTTTTTTTTTTTGTATTTTTAGTAGAGACGGGGTTTAACTATGTTGGCCAGGCTGGTCTTGAACTCCTGACCTCAGGTGATCCGCTCTTCTTGGCCTCCCAAAGCGCTGGGATTACAGGCATGACCCACCGCGCCTGGCCCAGATCTGCCGTTTTGTGTCTGGCTGATTTCAGCGAGCTTGATGAACGTTCTCACGTTTACTCCACGTTGTAGCGTCAGAATCTCTTTTAGATTTTAAGGCTGAGCCCTCCTCCACTGTGTGTACAGACCACCGTTTACTTCCACTTCCATTCCGGACATGTGAGTGCTTCTCCCTTCTGGGTCCTGTGAACAATGCTGCTATGAACACGGAGGTGCATCTCATTCCTAACCAATGGAGTTAGGAAGTTCCCCACTAATTTCAGGAGTCCTCAAAATGTTCATACTCTTTGACGAATAATTCCACCATCAGGCATTTGTACAGAGGGAATCAGAGATGTGGCTCAGGGCACTTGTCACAAATGTGGGTGATGCTAGGAACATTAGTTAACAGGCAAAATAAAGAAAAAACACTTTCTCTGCACACCCAAGTTGGGGTGTGAATCCAATGTGCTCCCCAGGACACCTGTAAGCACACGCGTGTATGCGTATCAGAACAGACATGGGTATACTGGAGCCCCCCTCTGTAAACTGCCTAAAAGGCATTAGCTCCAAATGACCATCACAGAGGAGAGGAATCATCAGGGGAGGTGAGGGATGTGGAGGAGATGAGGGGCATGAGGGAGATGAGAGGTGTGGGGGAGATGAGGGACATGGGGGAGACGAGGGACATGGGGAAACTGAGGGTTGCGGGGGAGATGAGGGGTATGGGGGAGATTAGGGGCATGGGGTAGATGAGGGACACGGGGGAGACCAAGGGTGCAGGGGAGATGAGGGGTGCGGGGAGATGGGGGGCTTGGGGGAGATGAGGGGTGCAGGGGAGATGTGGGGTGTAGGGAAGACAAGGGGTACAGGGGAGACGAGGGGCGTGGGGGAGGGGCATGCAGAGATGAGAGGTACAGTGGAGAGGAGGGGTGCCGGGAGACAAGGGGTGTGGGGGAGATGAGGGTGAGGGGGAGATGAGGATGTGGGGGAGATGAGGGTGAGGGGGAGATGAGGGTGAGGGGGAGATGAAGATGTGGGGGAGATGAGGGTGAGGGGGAGATGAGGATGTGGGGGAGATGAGGATGTGGGGGAGACAAGGGGTGTGGGGGAGACGAGGGTGAGGGGGAGATGAGGGTGAGGGGGAGATGAGGGTGAGGGGGAGATGAGGGGTACAGTGGAGATGAGGAATGTGGGAGAGATGGGGGAGCCTCTTCCTGAGCGCTGACCTGTCTTCTGTATTCGTGCTCCTCCACCTGCCCACCCTGGGGTCCACCCACACCTGGGCTGGACTTTCCACATCAGGCTGCATGAGGCTCCACTCCATCCAGCACCCCACTGGCCACCCAGAGCCCCAAGGCCAGAGCTGTCTTGGATCCAGCTCCCCACCTGCCGTCACCCCCAGGGCCACCTACAATTCACCGTGGGGCTGGGCTGGGTGAGACCGGAGGCCCTGCCCCTGCCCTCTCCACTGGGACCCGCTTTGTCAACTGAAAAGTTTCTCTGGAAAAACTGCACACTGGCAATATGTTTTCTATGGGCCAAAAGATTTCCCACATCTGGAGTCTGAATACGTCCTCTGAGACTGGGAACGCAGCCCCCCGTCCCCATGCAAGTCCCCCGCCAGCATGATCCCCAAACTACTTCGCCAGTGCAACACGTGCCTGGGCCTCACACCGAACCGCACCACCTGCTACCCCCTTCCTCGCCCTGCACCCCCACCCCCAGCCGTGCCCTTGAGGCCTCTGGGCCACCGGGGGCTTGGATTCAGAAAGAAAAGGGCAGATGAAAGTCTTGTAATGGACCCCATCATGCCCCATGGCCAGGTACAGAAAGAAAAATCAAACCCAAAAGTGACCAAAGGAGCCAAATGATTTCATTTCAGACACATTGCAAAGAAGTCGGCCTTAATGCCACTCCAGGCAAATCATGCAAACCGGCAAAGTGGGTCAGCCCTTTGGACTTCTGAGAACTGGAAAGCTTTCATCTGTCTCAGAGCTCAACTCTTTGTGCCTGGAATTGCTGGTGTGGGGTGGGAATGAACGGGCGCACTTTCCCTCCCAGCCCCTCCTTTCCCACACAGGTCCTTCTTGGAGGTGACTAAGTCTCACGGTGTGCCCACTGTTACTCATTCTGCTTTTAAGAACTTTTCTTTCTGGACATGTCATTCTTGGTGAAAATATGTCTTTATTACTGTACATTGCTTCCTGGGAACAGGAACATTTTAAGATAACTTTGAAATCTCTTCTTGGTTAACACGCTATAATGCAAACAGTCATTTCCACAGCAGAACTATTTTCTTTCTTTCCTTCTTTCCTTCTTTCTTTCTTTTCTTTCTTTCTTTTCTTTCTTTCTTTTCTTTCTTTCTTTCTTTCTTTCTTTCTTTCTTTCTTTCTTTCTTTCTTTCTTTCTCTTTCTTTCTTTCTCTTTCTCTCTTTCTCTTTCTCTCTTTCTCTTTCTCTTTCTTTCTTCTCTCTTTTGTCTTTCTTCTCCTTCCTTCCTTCCTTCCTTCCTTCCTTCCTTCCTTCCTTCCTTCCTTCCTTCCTTCCTTCCTTCCTTCTTTCTTTCTTTCTTTCTTTCTTCTTTCTTTTTCTTTCTTTTCATAGTCTTGCTCTGTTGCCCAGGCTGGAGTGCAATAGCATGATCTTAGCTCACTGCAACCTCCACCTCTGGGTTCAAGCGATTCTCTTGCCTCAGCCTCCCGAGTAGCTGGGGTTACAGGCAGGCAGCACCACATCTGGCTACTTTTTGTATTTTTGGTAGAGATGGGGTTTCGCCATGTTGGCCAGGCTGGTCTTGAACTCCTGACCTCATGTGATCCACCCACCTCAGCCTCCCAAACTGTTGGGATTATAGGCGTGAGCCACTGTGCCCACCAGCAGACCTATTTTCAAAAGGAGAAAGTGAATGCTATATTCTTTTCTCCCCTGTCACAGTTATGAGACTAAATTCTCTGGAGGTTACCTGAGATTGTCTTAGTAATAAAAACTGTGTTCTTAGGCAAAGATGTCCTTTCCTTGATCAAAACTGAAATAGCAAAATGAGCATCAATATCGCAAATTACACGTGTCTCACCTCGACTGGAGGATCGTAAGCCAAGACACAAAAGAGACCACTCTTCCCGCAACCATGGAGGGGACCACAGATCCGAGTGGATTAGGGCCAGCTTTGCAGGCCGACTTCTGAGTCCTTCCTTGAGAGCCACTGTTGCTGATGGCCCGGGCAAGGCTGCCGGCACCCTCCCCCGAGGCTGGCGTGACACCACACACACTTCTGGAGCAGAGAGGGGGATGCGTCCCTGTGGGACGGTGGCCGTTCTGCTTGTGCTGAGGACTCCTGCCCCCAGTGCGCTCCCACATGGGGCAGTGGGTGAACTTGGGGAGAGTCACGGGTCCTTGGATGCCACCTAGAACATTCCCAGCTGCCCGGGGGCCTGCTGGTAGTGTCCACCGGGGCCTGCTCCACACCCACCCGGGTCAGCTGGCCCAGAGTGCATTCCCTGGCTTGGAACTCAGACCCCTCCAGCTGTGAAGACAGCCCTCGGCTCTCATCCCTTCCCGTTAGAAGCTTACTTTGGAGCCCTTGACTTACCTTGGACCACCTGGGGCTGAGGCTGGGCCAGGCTGGGGAGCAGCCAGGAGCTGGGGCTTTCTCTGGGTCCTCCCCTCCCCTCTTCTGACAGTGGACAGCTTCCTGCCCTCCAGATCCCACTCTGACCCTCTTTTTCCCAGCAGGGCTGAGCCCAGCCCTACCCAGCGTTGTGTCCTCAGGAAGGTGGTCCCCAAGCGGGGTTTCAGTTTCTACATCTGAAACGAGGGTGGGGAGGGAGGCTGATGGGTGACTTCCAAGATGCGTTCCAGAATGAGGTTCGAGCTCTCCTCCTGCAGGGGGTGCTCAGGCCTAGAGGGTGGCCTGACTGCCCCCAAAGGGCCTTCCCACCTGGGGGCTGTGGACAGTGGAGGGCGAGTGTCCTCCTGGAAGGTTTTCAGGCACGAGGGGAGAACTGGAGACGTGTGAACAGCCCTGGGAGTGAGCAAGAACCCCTGAGGCCCCTCCCGGGAACGGGTTCAGCAGGGGACAGCACAGCCAGACCCTCCCCAGTCTCTGTGAACTGAGGCCAGGCCGCAGATGCTCCACACCAAATGGAGAAGAGGCGGCTGGCGGGAGGGCTTTCTCCGGGGGCCCCCGGGCACTTCACAGCTCTGCCCCACGTCAGGGCTGCACGCCTTCCAGTGCCCAGGGGCTGGGCCACGGGCCTCGGGTTTCCTTTCATCTCCACAGAACCAGCTCTCGAAGGGCCCTGGGCATGCTGACCACCCCACTGCCTCTTGCTGGGCAGGCCCCGGGAGATTCGCCTTTGAGCCTGAGGCCTCTGAGCCAGGCAGGGCGTTCGGCACCTGTGTCACTGCGGGAGCTGGCGTTGCCATGGCGGCCCTTGAGGCAAGAGTCAGACCCCACTCCGAGGGCCACGGGAGACGCGGCCTCTGGGAACTTGTTTAGAACCTGCCTCCTGTGACGCTGCAGAGCCTTCTCAAGCCCCTTCTCCAGCACTGCTTTTGGGAATGGACAGGTGGAGAAGAGGACAGCAGGCAACTAGGTGCTGCTATGGGAGGCTCTGCAGTCCCCTTGGCCTGTCTGCACAACTCCACTTCCCTTCACGATCACCTTCAGGCTGCAGTGATCACCTGGACCTCCTCCCAGGGGACGTCTGGCATTTCCACACCTTCTTCTAGAAAGAGCATCCTCCTGTGGCTGGGTTAGGATTGGCCCCGCCCCCTGCCCCTCAGAACCAGGTACCGGCACCTGACCTAGCCCTGGCCAATCAGCAGCCTCCTTACTCTTGGTCACAGGGATGGGTTTAGAGAGGGGCATGTGACTTCATTCAACATAATGACATCAATTCTGAGAACGGTTCTGTGTTGGCTGGCCTTGCTGAGCCTGGAGCTCAGGGCATCCCTACTGCTTCCATGAGAGGATGCTACCTGCCAGTGACACCCTTGCAGAAGCAACCAGAGTTGGGAGTCTGAGTCTGATGTCATTGTCTAAGCCCCTGGATCCAGCCTGACCTGAACTCCTACTACAACCGGACTCTAAGGTACCTGAGTCAATACATTCCCAGTTCTGCTTAGGCTGGTTTGAGTTAGATTTTGTTACAACTGGGAGAAGCCTAATACAACCCTCTCCCCAAATCTTGTCTTTTTGAAAGGAATGGCTTAGGTTCCACCCTTCCCTGGTCATCCCAGCTCATCATAAGGCCTCGCTGCTGACACTTGCTGGGATGGGCCTAGATTTCAAATCCAGAAGCCATAAAATAAAAGATTGATAAATTTGACCACATTGAAAAAAGACAAACCTCTGCAGAGCAAAACAAACAAGCAAATTGCATAAACAAACTCAATGACAAATGTATGCAATTCACGCCAGAGGCCAAAGGTTTACATCTCCCTAATATATTAAAACTTCTAGGCTGTGCATGGTGGCTGATGCCTATAACGCAGGCACTTTGAGAGGTCAGGATGGGAGAACTGCTTGAGGCCAGGAGTTCGAGACCAGCCTAGGCAAACATAGGGAGACTCCATCTCCACTAAAAAAAAAAAAAAAAAAAAAAAGGAAAACGAAAATGAAAAAATTTAGCTGAGCATGATGACATACAGCTGTAGTCCTAGCTACCAGGGAGGCTGAGGCAGGAGGATTGCTTGAGCCTAGGAGGTCAAGACGGCTACAGTGAGTTATGATCATGCCACTGCATTCCAGCTTGGGCAACAGAGCAAGACCCTGTCTCAAAAAAAAAAAAAAACCACAAAAATTCCTTGAAATCGGGTTGGTTGGGGGAGAGAAGACAAACATTATAATAGAAAAAGTAGGCAGACAGGTGCGGTGGCTCACACCTATAATCCCAACCCTCTGGGAGGCCAAGGTGGGAGGATCACTTGAGCCTAGGAGTTTGAGACCAGCCTGGGCAACATAGTGAGACTTAATCTCTATTAAAAATTAAAAAAAGCCTTAGCCAGGCATGGTGGTGCACACCTGTGGTCCCAGACACTAGGGAGGCTGAGGAGGAAGGATGGCTTGAGCCTAGGAGTTGAGGCTTCAGTGAGCCATGATTGTGCCACTGTGCTCCAGCCTGGGGGACACAGCAAGACCCTGTCTCAAAAAAACTGAATAAATAATTGTTGTTTTGTCTTATATATATATATACTTTAAGTTCTGGGATACATGTGCAGAATGTGCAGGTTTGTTACTTAGGTATACATGTGCCATGGTGGTTTGCTGCACCCATCAACTCATTATCTAGGTTTTGAAGCCCCACATGAATTAGGTATTTCTCCTAATGCTATCCCCCCACTTTCCCACCACCTCCTGACAGGCCCCGGTGTGTGATGTTCCCCTCCCTGTGCCCATATGTTCTCATTGTTCAATTCCCTCTTATGAGTGAGAACACATGGTGTTTGGTTTTCTGTTCCTGTGTTAGTTTACTGAGAATGATGGTTTCCAGCTTCATCCATATCCCTGCAAAGGACATGGACTCTTTCTTTTTTATGGCTGCATAGTATTCCATGTTGTATATTTGTCACATTTTCTTTATCCAGTCTATCATTGATGGGCATTTGGGTTGGTTCCGAGTCTTTGCTATCATAAATAGTGCCGCAATAAACATACGTGTGTGTGTATCTTTATAGTAGAATGATTTATAATCCTTTGGGTATATGTCCAGAAATGGGATTGCTGGGTCAAATGGTATTTCTGATTCTAGATCCTTGAGGAATCGCCACACTGTCTTCCACAATGGTTGAATTAATTTACACTCCTACCAACAGTGTAAAAGCATTCCTATTTCTCCACATCCTCACCACCATCTGTTGTTTCCTGACTTTTTAATGATCGCCATTCTAACTGGTGTGAGATGGTATCTCATTGTGGTTTTAGTTTGCATTTGTCTAACGATCAGTGATGATTAGCTTTTTTTCATATGTTTCTTGGACTCATAAATGTCTTCTTTGGAGGAGTGTCTTTTCACATCCTTTGCCCACTTTTTGATGGGATTGTTTGGTTTTTTTTCTTGTAAATTTGTTTAAGTTCTTTCTAGATTCTGGATATTAGACCTTTGTCAGATGGATAGATTGCAAAAATTTTATCCCTTTCTGTAGGTTGCCTGTTCACTCTGATGATAGTTTCTTCCGCTGTGCAGAAGCTCTTTAGTTTAATAAGATTCCATTTGTCAATTTTGGCTTTTGTTGCCATTCCTTTTGGTGTTTTAGTTATGACTTCTTTGCCCATGCCTATGTCCTGAATGGTATTGCCTAGGTTTTCTTCTAGGGTTTTTATGGTTTTTGGTCTTATGTTTAAGTCTTTAATCCATCTTGAGTTAACTTTTGTATAAGGTGTAAGGAAGGGATCCAGTTTCAGTTTTCTGCATATGGCTAGTCAGTTTTCCCAACACCATTTATTAAATAGGGAATCCTTTCCCCATTGCTTGTTTTTGTCAAGTTTGTCAAAGATCAGATGATTGTAGATGTGTGGTGTTATTTCTGAGGTCTCTGTTCTGTTCCATTGGTCTATATATCTGTTTTGGTATCAGTACCATGCTATTTTGGTTATTGTAGCCTTGTAGTATAGTTTGAAGTCAGGTAGTGTGATGCCTCCAGCTTTGTTCTTCTTGCTTAGGATTCTCTTGGCTATATGGGTTCTTTTTTGGTTCCATATGAAATTTAAAGTAGTTTTTTCTAACTCTGTGAAGAAAGTCAATGGTAGCTTGATGTGAATAGCATTAAATCTATAAATTACTTTGGGCAGTATGGCCATTTTCATGATATTGATTCTTCCTATCCATGAGCATGGAATGTTTTTCCATCTGTTTGAGTCCTTTCTTATTTCCTTGAGCAGTGGTTTGTAGTTCTCCTTGAAGAGGTCCTTCACATCCCTTGTAAGTTGTATTCCTATTTTATTCTGTTTCTAGCAATTGTGAATGGGAGTTCACTCATGATTTGACTCTCTATTTGTCTATTATTGGTGTATAGAAATGTTTGTGCTTTATGCACATTGATTTTGTATCCTGAGACTTTGGTGAAGTTGCTTATCAGCTTAAGGAGTTTTGGGGCTGAGAAGATGGGGAATGCTTCTAGCTTTTGCCTACTCAGTATGATATTGGCTGTGGGTTTGTCATAAATAGCTCTTATTATTTTGAGATATGTTCTATCAATACCTAGTTTATTGAGTGTTTTTAGCATGAAGGGGTGTTGAATTTTATTGAAGGCCTTTTCTGCGTCTATTAAGATAATCATGGCCGGGCGCGGTGGCTCAAGCCTGTAATCCCAGCACTTTGGGAGGCCGAGACGGGCGGATCACGAGGTCAGGAGATCGAGACCATCCTGGCTAACACGGTGAAACCCCGTCTCTACTAAAAAATACAAAAAACTAGCCGGGCGAGGTGGCGGGCGCCTGTAGTCCCGGCTACTCGGGAGGCTGAGGCAGGAGAATGGCATAAACCCGGGAGGCGGAGCTTGCAGTGAGCTGAGATCCGGCCACTGTACTCCAGCCTGGGCGACAGAGCGAGACTCCGTCTCAAAAAACAAAAATAAAAAAAAAAAAAAAAAAAAAAAAAAAGATAATCATGTGGTTTTTATCTTTGGTTCTGTTTATGTGATGGATTACGTTTATTGATTTGCATATGTTGAACCAGCCTTGCATCCCAGGGATGAAACCAACTTGATCGTGGTGGATATGCTTTTTGATGTGCTGCTGAATTCGGTTTGCCAGTATTTTATTGAGGATTTTCTCGTCGATGTTCATCAGGGATATTGGCCTGAAATTTACTTTTTTTGTTGTGTCTCTGCCAGGTTTTGGTATCAGGATGATGTTGGCCTCATAAAATGAGTTAGGGAGGAGTCCCTCTTTTTCTATTGTTTGGAATAGTTTCAGAAGGAATGGTACCAGCTCCTCTTTGTAACTCTGGTAGAATTCAGCTGTAAATCCGTCTGGTCCTGGACTTTTTTAGTTGGTAGCCTATTGATTACTATCTCAATTTCAGAACTTGTTATTGGTCTATTCAGGGATTCGACTTCTTTCTGGGTTAGTCTTGGAAGGGGGTATATGTCCAGGAATTTATCCATTTCTTCTAGATGTTCTAGTTTATTTGTGTAGATGTGTTTATAATATTCTCTGATGGTGGTTTGTATTTCTGTGGGATCAGTGGTGATATTCCCTTTATCATTTTTTATTGTGTCTATTTGATGGGTTTTTTAATTTTAAAAAAGAGATATTTGACCCATTTATGCCTGAAAATATCCTAGTCTGTTTCTGTTTTCATCATTGAGAAACAAATAATAATAATAATAAAAACCCAGAGGGTAAAAAAGTGCTTTGAACCCCAAAATATAATTTTGTTTTCTAAGTGCACATAGAATAATAAAATGTGGCTGAGGTTGGGCGTGTGATTTTTTGCTTTTTGTTTGTTTGTTTGTTTGTTTGTTTTTTTTGAGGTGGAGCCTTGCTCTGTTGCCCAGGCTGGAGTGCAGTGGCGCGATCTCAGCTCATTGCAATCTCTGCCTCCTGGGTTCAAGCGATTCTCCTGCCTCAGCCTCCCAAGTAGCTGGGACTACAAGCACGTGCCACCATGCCTGGCTAATGTTTTGTATTTTTAATAGAGATGGGGTTTCACTGTGTTAGCCGGGATGGTCTCGATCTCCTGACCATCTCATGATCCCCCCCGCCTCGGTCTCCCAAAGTGCTGAGATTACAGGTGTGAGCCACCATGCCTGGCCGGGAGTGTGATTTTTAATTGTCCTGAAAGCTTTGAGTTCTTCTGACCCAATGTCACTGGCCGTGAGCTCAGCCCAGCAGGGAAGCATCCTGCGTGTATAACATGCGTCCAGAACAAGGAAGTGCCTCCCTGGGAACAGTCTGGCCCAGGTGTGTGGATCAAGTTTTTGGGGTGGAGAAGCTGGGCAGCTGGAGGGTTGCAAAGACGGGCAAGGGTCAGGCATTGGAGGGCCTCGAGTGCCACGATAAAACATTTGAGCTTGATCCTTAGAGAATAACGAAGCTACCAAGGTCTCCTAGCAAGAGGGAGTTATGGTAAGGGCTGCATTTTGCAAAGCTGGAGCTGGCTGCTCCAGAGTGGGGCCCGGACAAGGAAGGGCAGGCAGCACAGGATGGAGTGTACAGCAGAGAGCCAAAATTCTTTGAGATTTTGCCCACTGAGGGGTGGGGTCTGCTTCTCTACCCGCTTGCATCTGGGCTGAGCTTGTGTATTAGTCCATTTTCCTGCTGCTCATAAAGACATAACTGATCCTGGGCAATTTACAAAAGAAAGAGGTTTAATGGACTTACAGTTCCATGCAGCTGGGGAGGCCTCACATCACAGTGGGAGGTGAAAGGCATGTCTCATACAGTGGCAGACAAAAGAGCATGTGTGTAGGGAAATTCCCCTTTATAAAACCATCCGATCTCCTAAGACATATTCACTGTCAAGAGAATAGCATAGGAAAGACCCGCCCCCCGGGAAAGACCCGCCCCCATGATTCAATTACCTCCCACTGGGTCCCCCACAACACGTGGGAATTGTGGGAGCTGCAATTCAAGAGGAGATTTGGGTGGGGACACAGCCAAACCACGTCAGCCTCTGACTGCTTTGACCTATAGAACATGAGAGAAGTGATGTGCCAATTCCAGGCTTAGCCTTTAAGAGGCTGCCTTTTGCTTCCTCCTGCTTGGAACCCAGCCACCATACTGGGAGGAAGCCCAAGGAGCTACACGGAGGAGAATGAAGGGCCCTGGCCACTGTCTCCAGCTGAGGCCTGAGCCTCCAGGCAGCACTCATTCACCAGCCATGAGTCTGCTTCCTTGAAAGTGGATCTTCCAGCCCTGGAGTGGCCACCCAAGTGATTCTGCATGGAGCAGAAACGAGCTATCCCCGCCCATACCACAAAATCATGCTGCTTTAGGCCACTAAGTTTTGGGGCAATTTCTTACGTGGCAATAAATCCGTGAAACATTGCCCGTGGGAGGCTGGGAAGGAGAACTTTGCCAGGCTCTGTGGACCCTGGGCTGGGGCCTGGGCAGTGGCTGGGAGAAGCCTGGTGCAGGTTTGACAGCTGTTCCCATGTTTTGTTTCCTGCGAAAATCACAGCAACCTCCTTCCCACCCTCGTCCCCACTGCAAACAGTGTTCAGTCTCCCTGGTGATGCAGCCCCGCTCGGTGGCCAGCTGCTGGGCAGGGGGCTGCCATCCAGACAGCTTGCAAGACAGCTGTGCTCCCGGAAACGGAGGGCCCTGGCGATGGTAATTGGCAATGTCCTTCCTTTGGGAAGTCAGCCTGATTCTTCAAATACAATAACAGGGTTTGAGAATTTAATCTTCCCCCCAGGGATACTATTTATTCTGTTGTTTGTGCATCATGGAGAAGAAAGCTCTTACCACTAAGGATCTGTCAACTTGATTTTCTCTTAATTAGTGCTTATGTCCATTTTTCTACCAGATCTATGTCTTCTTTGACAAAAATATGGAGCACAGCCGGCCTTCTCCTCAGAGCAGTGCTAGACCCCAAATACTTTTCAGTGGACATGAGACAGCCCCATGACCTGTGTTGCTGTTGGATATCTCATCCCTGCGCCTCAGTGTCTCAGTCCTGAAGGATACAGGCTCCCCACCTTCCATGGGCCCCGGCACTGAGGGTTGCATAAGAACCCAGGGTGTCAGATAAATTGGAATTTCAGACAAAACAAAGAATGTCTTAGTATGCTACATCCCAAACATCACACGGGACATACACTCGAAAATCATTCACTGTCCATCTGGTATTCACATTTAACTGCGTGTTCTGTGTTTTTATTTACCTCATTGCACCTGAGTCACCTACAGGGAGATTTGGAATAAAAAAGGAGCCAACGACAAAAGCAGGAAGGGCTCAGGGAAAACTGGGCTTCGGGTGGGCAGGAAGGTCCTGGGGGACGTGTGACGGAAGGTCAAGGAGGACCCTGCAGGGGAGGAGGGGTTGGGCAGAGCCTGGGCAGCTGTACTGGATTTTCTTTCTCTTTCTTTTCTTTTTTCTTTCTCCTTCCTTCCTTCCTTCCTTCCTTCCTTCCTTCCTTCCTTCCTTCTTTCTTTCTTTCTTTCTTTCTTTCTTTCTTTCTTTCTTTCTTTCTTTCTTTCTTTCTTTCTNTTCCTTTCTTCCTTCCTTCCTTCCTTCCTTCCTTCCTTCCTTCCTTCCTTCCTTCCTCTTTCTTTCTCTCTCTCTCTCTCTCTCTCTCTCTCTCTCTTTGTTTTCTTCTCTTTCTTTCTTTCTTTTTTTGGAGTCTCGCTCTGTTGCCCAGGCTGGAGTGCAATGGCATGATCTTGCCTCACTTGCAAACCGTGCCTCCTGGATTCAAGTCATTCTCCTGCCTCAGCCTCCCCAGTAGCTGGTACTACAGGCTCATGCCACCATGCCTGGCTAATTTTTGTATTTTTTTTAGTAGAGACTAGGTTTTGCTATGTTGGCCACGCTGGTCTTGAACTCCTGACCTCAAGTGATCCACCCGCCTTGGCCTCCCAAAGTGCTGGGATTACAGGCATGAACCACCATGCCCTGCCACCAGACTCTCTTTCCTTTCCCTTTTTTTTTTTTTTTTTTTTTTTGAGTCTTGCTGTGTTGCCCAGGCCGGAGTGCAATGGTAGGATCTCAACTCACTGCAACCTCTACCTCCCAGGTTCAAGCAATTCTCCTGCCTTAGCTTCCCCAGTAGCTGGGACTACAGGTGCCTGCCACCATGCCTGGCTAATTTTTTGTGTGTGTTTTGGTAGAGATGGGGTTTTGCCATATTGGTTAGGCTGATCTTGAACTCCTGACCTCAGGTGATCTGCCCGCCTCGGCCTCCCAAAGTGCTGAGATTACAGGCATAAGCCACAGTGCCTGGCCACCAGATTTTCAAAGAAGGCGAGAGAGCAGCCGGTAGAGATTTGATGGGAATTAGTGACCCACTGTCCCGCTTTGCCTGGGACTTTTTGATTTTCACCTGGAAAATTCTGTGTCCTAGGAAACTCCTCAGGGGTTTCTGGCTGGGGGAACGGGGATGGCTGGTCACCCTAAACAGGAAGGATGTTCTAGAGAGAGGAATGTTCTAGACAGAGGAAACAGCAAGTGCAGAATCACCCAGGTGTCTTTGCCTCCTAGAAACAGCTTTGTCCTCTCTTCCCTTGCAGACGGGCGCTAGGGAGTTCGATTGGGTTGAGTGAGTGAGGCTCTTGCCTTGGGTACAAAACGTGCAGGGTGCCAAAAAAACTCAGTGATCAGGATAAATAATATTTCAGTGCAATATTTGTAAGTCCAAATTAATGTGAAATATCTATGATGAACAAATTATCAAACATTTAAATAATGTTCCTTAAACATAGAACTACTGTATCACCCAGCAACTGACTTCCTAGGTATAGCAATTGAGAACAGATGTCCAAACAGATGCTTGAACACAAATGTTCATAGCAGCAGTCTTCATAAATGCCAAAGGGAGAAGCAACTCAAGTGTTGATCAGCTGATGCATGGAGAAAAAGTGGTCTATCCGGCCGAGCGTGGTGGCTCATGCCTGTAATCCTAGCATTTTAGGAGGCCGAAGTGGGCAGATCACCAGAGGTCGGGTGTTTGAGACCAGCCTGACCAACATGGAGAAACCCCATCTCTACTAAAAACACAAAAATTAGCCAGGCGTGGTGGCGGGTGCCTGTAATCCCAGCTACTCGGGAGGCTGAGGCAGGAGAATGGCGTGAACCCGGGAGGTGGATATTGAAGTGAGCTGAGATTGTGCCATTGCACTGCAGCCTGGGCAAGAAGAGTGAAACTCCATCTCAAAACAAAAAACAAAAAACAAAGTGGTCTATCCATGTAACAGAATATTACTCAGCCATGACAAGGAATGAAATATTCAGGCTACAACATGGGTGAACCTCAAAACATGCTGAGTGAAAGAAGCCAGACCTAAAAGGCCATAGATTTCAGGATTGCATTTATACGAAATGTCCAGAACAGGCAAATAGAGCAGATTTCCCCTGATGGCCCTCAGAAGCAACCCACCCTGCTGACACCTTGATCTTGGACTTCCAGCCTCCAGAACTGTGAGATGGTGCATTTCTATTGTTCAAGCTGCCTGGTCTGTGGTACTTTGCTATGGTGGCCCAGGCTGACGACAACAGTCTCGCTCGTCAGACTGGTGAAAATGTTAAAAGTTTGCTAGCATCCAGCTGGGGGTTTGGGGAAAGAAGCACTTAGACTCCAAGAGGCTGTAAATGGGTGCAGGCTTTCCAGAAGGTAATTTGGTAGTTTTTTTTTCTTTTCTTTTTTTTTTTTTTTGAGACAGAGTCTTGCTATGTCCCCCAGGCTGGAGTGCAGTGGTGCGACCTTAGCTCACTGCAACTTTCGCCTCCCGGGTTCACGCCATTCTCCTGCCTCAGCCTCCTGAGTAGCTGGGATTACAGGCGCCCGCCACCACACCCGGCTAATTTTTGTATTTTTAGTAGAGATGGGTTTTCGCTATGTTGGCCAGGCTGGTCTCGAACTCTTGACCTCAGGTGATTCGCCCAACTCGGCCTCCCAAAGTGCTGGGATTACAAGTGTGACCCACCACACCCCGCCAAATTTGGTCGTTTCTAACAAAGGTTGAAGTGTGCACACCTTGTGTCCTCTGGTCCCAGGCTAAAATGCCAGCACCGGATTCCGGAAGGCTTCTGCGTGAGGACATCTGTTATATCCCAGGACACCGGGAACCACGTGAATGACTCTGGCTGGAGGGAGGTAAATTGGGAGTATCATCCACAGAGTGAAGTAATGCCTGGCTCGTGGAAAGAAAACAGCAGTCCTCACCTGGAAAGACACCTGAGATGTATAAAATCAGGGGCAAGTTGTAGAAAAATAAGCACAGCAAAATTTCATTTAGCTTTTTTTTTTTTTAATTGCATGTATAACTGCAGTGAAAACTCAGACACATTTGGAAGAATACACATTTGCTGAAGTTTTTTGTTTGTTTGTTTGTTTGAGACAGAGTCTTGCTCTGTTGCCCAGGATGGAGTGCAGAGGGTGGCCCCTTTAAAGCCCTGTGCTGGCTGAACTGTCCCCGCCTCATTTAGTTTCTACAGAGACCCTGTGGGGTAGTTCAAGGTGCGGCAGTGGTGCTTAGCGCAGGCTCAAGGCCGCACAGCTGTGAGTGCTGAGGCCAGGGTTGAGCCCGGGCATCTCAGGCCTCTACGTGATTTCCTCTGCTAGGTCTGAGGATGAGCAAAGGCTGATTCCATCCAACCTGACTCACCTGGGCTGGGGGATGGTGTGGGGAAGAAATGTCTCCAGTCAGTCCACGTCCAAAATCACCACCAGCTGGTGAGCTTCCTGGGGGTGGGGCTACTGGTCAGCGCCAGGGAGCCTGGCAGGTGACCCTCCTCAGGGGGCCCCTCCTTCCAGGAGGACATGGTCGGTACCGCACAGCGAGTGGATTGATCTGGAAGAGCCTTAGCTCTTCCTAACACCTCTTCCCTCCCAGTGATGCCGAGCCACAGCGACCTGTGCATCTGGTGCCTCCTAACTGATGGGATTCAACCACTGTCCACCAAACCCGATGAGCTGGAGACAAATGGGGCGATGCTGTCACCCTCTGAGAGATAGGGAGCAGCAGCTCAGAATGGCGGCCGACTCCATCCGTGGGGTCAGCTGCCGAAATGCGCCTGGTTCTGGATTTACAGCGACAGGAAGCAACAGAGAGGACGACCCCAGACAAAAACGGGGAGAGAGGAAGCAGACAGTAACCAGAAACACTGCAAGCCCATCACTGAACGTTTAGAAGCAGGCCCGGTGAGTCGCTGCTGCGAGAAGTCTGACGGTGGACGCCCTCGGAGGGAGGGGTGAGCAGTGACAGGGATGTGAGGGGCGCACCTGGAGAGCTGGCCAGTCACACCTGGCATGGGGGCTGGATTGGACTTCACCAAGAGGTTTTTAAATACTCATCACTTTTTAGTCCTTTAAAGTATTTTGGGGCTGGGCACAGTGGCTCATGCCTGTAATCCCAGCACTTTGGAAGGCTGAGGTGGGTGGATCACCTGAGGTCAGGAGTTCAAGACCAGCCTGGCCAACACGGTGAAACTCCGTCTCTACTGAAAACACAAAAATTAGCCAGGCGTGGTGGCAGGTGCCTGTAATCCCAGCTACTCGGGAGGCTGGGGCAGGAGAATTTCTTGAACCCGGGAGGCGGAGGTTGCAGTGAGCCGAGGTTGTGCCACTGCACTCCAATCTGGGCAACAGAGAGAGACTGTTTCTCAAAAAAAAAAAAAAGTATTCTGGGTCTCTGAGAAGCAGGTCAGAGCATTTCCTGCACAGCTCAGGCCCCCAGGTGGAAGCGCCTCTCTCAATTCCCACTGGCCCTCCTTGTGGCCCCCCAGCCACCTGTCCCCCTGCACACCCCCATCCTGGTAGCCAGGTGGGTTCCCATATGGCCCTGGGTGCTGCTGATGAGCCTGACTCAGGGCCAGGAAACAGGGGCAGCTGTCCAGGGCCTGCCGCTGAGTCACCAACTTCCCGTCCGCACCCCTCCCAACTGCAGGTGTCAGCCTCTGGCGAGGCCATTAGCAGCCCCTCTTCCTCCAGGCCGAGCTGCCCAGAAAACCCCCAGCTGGATGAGTCACCCAGGGCACAGGTGGATTCACATACTCCTGGCTGTGACCCTGCCTCTGACCAGCAAGGAGCTCCCTGAGGAAGCCCGCCTCCCGTGGGATGAGTTCACCAAGGAGCGGGAGGGGAGGCGGCATGGTGGGGGGCGGGGCTGGGGGCTGGGAAGGAGAGGCTTCCCTGGCACAGAGCCCAGGGCAGTGAAGGAGTGGGCCGGGGGTGGTCTGTGGGAGAAAGAAGATGCAGGTGGTGGGTTTAGGGAGGCGAGAGTGCCACACTGCAGACAAGGATGGATCCAGCAAAAGAGCCCAGGACTTGTGAGCTGAGCAAAGCAAGACATCAAAAGCAACGTTCCCTCCACTCGCCCTGGAATTGGAGGGGAGTGTTGAGCTTGCGTGGAACTGCGTCTGGGGTGGGAGGTTGCGGGGGCTTCCCGAGAGGCCACCGTGGCTCCCAAGACGCTGGTAGAGGGTGTCCACTAATAGAAAGCTAACTGAACACCTTTCAAAGATGCAGCTCTCCGAATTCTCCGAGTGACCCCAGGCTTGTTTCAAGCCCATCTCCCTGGGAGACGACAGCTTTCCACGAGGGACTGTGCCACCAGCGCTGCAGGCTGCGTGCCACACAGCACACGTTCCAGTGCTGGGGAGTGGGTGCGTGGGCAGTGGGGCACTCCTAGAACTATTCCCACAGCAGACAGGAAGCAGCACTTCAATCGTCTGTGCAAGTGAGATCAATACACCCTATGTATATATAGGTGGCTATAAATACAGCCCCCATGATCCAGAACTAAATGCATCCCCAATCTAACATCCCCTTAAAGAGCCCAGAAGTGCCTGCGGCCTTTCCAACACGACGCGGTATGAGGGGAAACTGAGGAAGTGATGTGCCAAGAGACAGGTCTTAACTAGCTGTGGTTATGGCTTACTTTCACATTTTACCAAAATTTACAACCATGAAAACACACGGACGTAGGACCCTGCCTGCGGCAGAACCTGTACCGGCCTACACCAACATCCCATGTCCCCCTCCTCCTTTAGCTCCAGAACCCCATTGAGCTCAACACCATCCAGAATAAAGGACCCTGTTTCCAAGCCTCCGTTGTGGCCGGGTATGACTCTGGACAGCAAGATGCATGCAGGAGGAATCTTCCGGAAGGCTGCTTTAAAGATGGAATTCTGTTACTCAGTGTCCTCAAACCTCCAAAACTTGCTCTTCCTCCTTTTCTTCCTTCTCAGCTTGCACTTGAAACTCCAATTTTTACTACCTTAACCCCTTAGTAAAAGCACCCAATTGTTTCTGTGAATGGAACAGATCTTCATCTGTATAATGAACCCATTTAACAAGGTTCTATCGAATAATTGAATACATATACTAAAAACTCATTCATAGAATGGTATAATTCTATCCATTGATAGAACTTTCACTTTAGCCATATCCTTTGCCAGCTACTAATTTTTTTTAGGGGAGCGACTCTAGGGTCTTTTTTCATGACTGCTGTGTTATTGGAGTGGGGCTGGGTGGCGTGGAAATCAGGGAATGGGGGAGTCGAGGACACAGACATTCGCAGGGTCAAAGAAAAGCCAATTTTAGATCATCGAGCCATTTCCTTATTTCTTGAGTAGTAATGAGGTCATCATGGGACTGGTAGGTGGTATATCATTCGTCACGTTATCGTGCAAATCCCTCCCTTTTATGAGCCCATCTTGCAGCATGAGCTCCTCAGCAGTGGTGGAGGTGGCGTACCCTCTCACGTGTTTTTATTTGTTCATTCATTCATCGAACATTTGTTGACCAGCGTGAAACTGACTGGAACAATTCCAACCGCACGTGATGGAAAACCCCTACAGGCCATTGGCTTAAATAAGAGAGATGCTTCTTCCCCTCTGTTGTGAAACAAACTTGGAATTGTGTAGCCCAGGGACCAGGCTCAGGGTCACTGGGACCCAGGCTCCCTCGGCCTTGCTGTGTCACCTGAAGCCATCACCTCATGGTCCAAATTGGTTGCCCACCTCCAGCCTTCATGTCCATACTCCAGGCAGCAGGAAGAAGGAAGTTTTGGAAAAGGACCAAAAAGGGGGCGCACCTGTGTAACCCCCTCCACCTGGAGGGTGCTGGGCCTCATTCTGTACCTGGTCAGTCCTGCTCACCTGTCAGGTTCAGCTCCCTTAATCCATGCATCTCCTTCCCACGACAACGGGTGGTTATTTGTACGATAACCATTTGTTGCATATAGTCGGCCCCCCATGTCCACGAGGGTTGGTTCCAGGAAACCCCTGGCCATGCAAATACCAAAATCTGTGGATGCTCAAGTCCTTTATATAAAATGGCATCGTATTTGCATATAACCTACACACATCTTCCCATATGCTTTATTTTTTATTTTATTTTCTTTTTGGGATGGAGTCTCTGTCACCCAGACGCTGGAGTGCAGTGGTGCCATCTCGGCTCACTGCAACCTCTGCCTCCCGGGTTCAGGTTTACAAGTGATTCTCCTGCCTCAGCGTCCTGAGTAGCTGGGATTACAGGCGTCTGCCACCACGTCTGGCTACGTTTTTGTATAGGTAGTAGAGACAGGGTTTTGGCATGTTGGCCAGGCTGGTCTCGAACTCCTGACCTCAAGTGATCTGCCCGCCTCGGCCTCCCAAAGTGTGATTATAGGCATGAGCCACCGCGTCTGGCCCTCCCATATGCTTTAAATCATCTCTAGATTACTTATAATACTGAGTATAATGTAAATGCTACATAAATGGTTGCTATACTGTATTGTTTAGGAAATAATGACGAGGAAAAAAGTCTGTAGTGTTCAGTACAGACAAACCCGTCCTGGGCCTACCTGCAAGGACCCAGTCCACAGTGGGTTGAACCCGCAGCCAGGGAACCCACAGATCCAGACGGCCAACTGTATTGGGTCTCGTGAGGGTCTAACTCCGTGAGCACAGGGACCCTGCTGCTGATTTGGCTGCTGCAGCTCCACTGCCAGGCAATGCACGGTTGAGCTCCCATGCAGTGGGCATGGCCCAGGTGACCCTTGACCCTTGCTTGAGTTCTCAGCTTCAGGGCGGGTTTCCCTGGCGGTGGACAGGGCTTCTAAGGAGGATGGGCTGGCTCGAAGGCAGCGGGGGACATTAGGCTTTCGGCTTGATTTCCATTACTCTAATGGTGACCCACTTTGTCTGCCGCACACCGGGCTGTCTTCAAGATGACAGGTTGACAATGACCGCCATTGGGTCGTTACTGAGCAAAGAGCCATTAACACACTGGCTGTGGTTCCAGCACAGCTTGTGCCGGGAGGCAGGTAGGTGTCTGTCATCCCAGGTGCGCTGGCCTCATTTGTCCAAATGAATCTCCCGACCTCAGGAAACCCCAGCACGCCTTCAGGCCACTGCCTTGCTTGTCTGTAGCCTTCCTGTGGTCACCGCACTTCCAGGCCAGGGTCCCAGCCAGGGTTTATACAGAGACCCACTCACCCAGACGAAGTGGGAAGCAAGACTGTGGGTGTCATCCCAAGAGGCAAAAGAACTTAGGAACCTGGAGGAAGCAGGCATGGGCATATTTATTTTGAATACATGTGTCTAATTATTCAGTGGAACTTTCTTAAATGAATTCCAAATACATGTGAAGATTTGCTTCCAGTTGCTTAATGTGTTTTTAATAAGGAGGCTCTTACCAGATAACCTACCCTGAAATTTCTTTTTCTTCCTTTCCTTTCTCTTTCCTCACTTTCCTTCCTTTTTCTCTTTTCTCCTCCTCCTCCTCTTCTTCCTCCTCTTCCTCTTCCTCCTCCTCCTTCTCCTCCTCTTCCTCCTCTTCTTCCTCCTCTTCCTCCTCCTTCTCCTCCTCTTCTCCTTCTCCTTCTTCTTCCCTTCTCTCTCTCTCCTTCCCTTCCCTTCCCTTCCCCTCCCCTCCCCTCCCCTCCCCTCCCCTCCCTTTCTTTTCTTTTCTTTTCTTTTCTTTTCTTTTCTTTTCTTTTCTTTTCTTTTCTTTTCTTTTCTTTTCTTTTCTTTTCTTTTCTTTTCTTTTCTGTTGAGTCTTGCACTGTTGCCTATGCTGGAGTGCGGGCTTCATTGTGGCTCACTGTAGCCTCAACCTCCTGGGCTCAGGTGATCCTCCCACCTCACCTCCTGAGCTGAGTAATTGGGACTACAGGCGCGTGCCACCACGCTCGTCTGATTTTTAAAAAATATTTATTTATTTATTTATTTTTAGTAGAGATGAGGTCTTGCTATGTTGCCCCGGCTGGTCTTGAACTCCTGGGCTCAAGTGATCTATCCACTCACCTCAGCTTCCCAAAGTGCTGGGATTATAGGTGTGAGCCACCGTGCCCAGCCTGAGTTTCTTAGAAAGCAAAAAAGGGGCCGGGCGCGGTGGCTCAAGCCTGTAATCCCAGCACTTTGGGAGGCCGAGACGGGCGGATCACGAGGTCAGGAGATCGAGACCATCCTGGCTAATACGGTGAAACCCCGTCTCTACTAAAAAATACAAAAAACTAGCCGGGCGAAGTGGCGGGTGCCTGTAGTCCCAGCTACTCGGGAGGCTGAGGCAGGAGAATGGCGTGAACCCGAGAGGAGGAGCTTGCAGTGAGCTGAGATCCGGCCACTGCACTCCAGCCTGGGTGACAGAGCAAGACTCCGTCTCAAAAAAAAAAAAAAAAAAAAAAAGAAAGCAAAAAAGGAAGCAAAAAGAGTACCCAGGCCCAAATGAAGACAGCTGAAAGTTTAATGTACCTCAAATTTCAGCCCACAACTAAGGGATGAACTTTCAGTCTCTTTTTGAATCCATCTCAAGGGTTTAGGTTTAGAGTTTCTGCTCTTTTAAACAGACTAAGAACCTCTGTGACAAAGTAAATAGAGAAAATAAGTGTAGCCAAGCTCTGGCAGGATTCGGAAGGGGGCCTAACATGGAAGAAAGAAGGTTGGAATTGACTAAGACCTGCTACACTCTGGGCTGGATTTGTTCTCAGCAAAAAGCAAGAAAGAGGTCTGGGATGGTAGCAGGGCTCCCACTACCACCGGGGGTCAAAGGTTGCAGTATTTCTCAGGTAGCCAAGAGGCACCCATGAGCCCAGCTCCTGCCCACTCCCTGATGTCATCTAGATACAAGGACATGGGGCATGAGAGGACGTCATCGTCACTTCTCTGCAGAGTCACAGGAACCTGCCCTCTGCTCCTCCACCTCTCAGCTGTCTTTCTGCCCTGGGCTGGAACAGACTGCCATGGCGACTCACTCTCTCCCACGCCCCCACCCTCGGCAGGAAACCACTTCAGGGCTCTGAAATCAGCCTGTGAGTCCTGGTTAGGGCCTCCTGCGCCTGACTCTCTCTCCCCAGGCTGCAAGAAATAGGGATGACCAGAAGTCAAACTGTGCCCTTGGGAACACCCCACCCCTCACCACTGTCATGCCGGAGTCTGTTCCTAAGACCCCTCCCCAAGCCCGGTCCCCTCTTCCCCCCACAAACCACAGCAGACACTCAGCCAGCAGGCTGCAGCCCTGCGCCTTCTCAGCAGCCTTCACCAGAGCCATTGAAAGCCCAGTTGTCCTTCCCCAGCCACGTGCCAAGACTAAAGTGTAGAGGACATGTAAGATGACACTGTCATGATCATTTGTCCTGTGCCCTGTGGATCCCAAGGTCCCGCCTGACATGAACCCATCTGATATTGAGCCCAGTGAGTGGGGAGATCCTAACACAGCTGCTGCTTTTGAGGACTTGGGTGGTGTCTAGCCGGTGGTAGGGGAGGTCAGGCGAGTTTTTAGCAGATGACCCCCGTACTCTTCGGAAGCCCCGAGGTGCCACACTTGTACCTCCCCTGATGCCTGTGAACGGGGTGAAGGAACAGCCTGGGCCTGGGTTCTTTGCTGGGCTGTTTTTGGACTTGGCCCCAGCTCAGGAAGGGTTCATGGAGGAGCCAAGGAGGGCCTTGTTCCTGTGGGATTTCTTTGCCTTGGACACAGGGACAGCCTCTTGCTGCTGCTCTGCCCACCGCCCAACCCTTGGCGGCCTCTGGAAGTCTGGGCTGATCTCCCTCTGGACCCAACCAGTTGCCCAATGGCTGGACCTGCTCAAAGCTCCCTCTTGCAACTGGACCAGGGAGCCAGGGGAGGCGCTGAGGCTGAGCTTCTGAGCTGGTGCCTGTGGATGTAGGACGGTCCCGCAGCTCCCACACTGGGATGGCCAAGCAGCCCATGAGACCCACATTCCCCTTTTAGCAAAACAGGAGGGAGGTCGCTGGGCACAGGGAGCCGGGAACGCCTGTCCTCCCCACCATCGACGGCTCTCGAGGCCAGAGCCTTCGCTCCAGCCCCAGCACAAGCCAGCCAGGGCGCAGGGCCAGGTGATGCCCGCCATTCCCCGGGTGCCCCAGGACCTCCCAGCTGGGGCTGGCTCGGACTGATGGACCGTCCCTGCCGGTTACCCTCTGGGGTCTCCAGTGCCGCGGAGTTCAGCCGGCTCTTGCAGCGGTGGGAGCTGGGAGGAGAAGCTGCAGGGAGCCCCCAGGCACGGGACGTTGTGGGGGGTCGTCAGGCCTGCTCTGGGGCTAGGACCCCGGGGGAAGCAGTGGGGGTTGGCGCTCTCCACCACAGCGGTGACCTGGGCCGCGGGTCTCGGGGCTCTCACGCGGGGCGATGGGGCTCTGTCTTTCGGGGTTGGGGTCTCTTCCGCCGCGTTTGGGGTTCTCTCTGCGGATCTGGGGAGTCTCTCCCGCGGGATGAGGGGGGCTGTCCGCCGCTCCCGCCTGTGATGGCCCAGAGGACCCGAGCTCCGGTCACTCCCGCCCCCCTTGGGGCTCGGGGAGGGCGCGGGAGGCAGGCGCTGAGCCGGTGACGCGGCTCCGGGCGGCTCCGGGCGCGCCGCATAAATAGCAGCGGCGGCTGTAGCGGCGGCCACCCCGGGCGGCGGACACGTGGAGGGACCCGGCCCGCGCCTCCCGCACCTGCCGCCGGCCGCGCCATGCAGTGAGCGCCCCAGGCAGCCAGAGCACACTCGACCCGGCCCGACGCCCGGACCCGCCGCCCCGACCCGCCGCCGCCCCGGGACCCCGACGCCCCGGCCCAGGGCGCAGCCGCAGCTCAAGGTACTGGCGCCGGGCCGACCCCGCCCCGCCCGGAGGCCTCCCCTTCCGCTCTCCTCTGCCCCGGGACGATTCCGCCAGGGATGGGCCCCGGCCCGGCCGCCGCCTCTGCTCCTCCCTGCAGCCCCCCGGCACCCATGCCTCGGGGCGCAGCCCACTCCGGGTTCCGACCCTCCTGCCCTGTCCTTCCCTTCCAGATGGCCCGAGGCAGCGCCCTCCTGCTCGCCTCCCTCCTCCTCGCCGCGGCCCTTTCTGCCTCTGCGGGGCTCTGGTCGCCGGTAAGTGCGGGGCGCGTCTCCTCCGGGCGAAGCGGGCATCAGAGCCGGCCGGGCGTGGAGGGCTTCCTGGAGGAGGCGGCCTCCGCCCTGCCCTCGGGGACAGTGGTAGAAAGGCTAGTGCGGGCGCTGTCCTGGCCACGGGCGTCGCGAGAAGGGTCCGGAGCTCCCTGGGATTCCCCGGCGCGCTTCTCCGAGTTCATCAACAGCACCGGGCTATAACCAGGCCGCCCGGAGAGTGCTGCGCTTCGGGTCAGCGCTTCGGGAAAGCGAGAAGCTCCCCGTTCCGCAGGGCTTAGTTAGAACAGAGGGCGAGGAGCCACCGGCGTGGCCTCAGAGTCACTTAAAGCGGGTGCAGTGCGCTGAGAATGCGCGAGCTGCGACCCGCAAGTGAAGTATCTCCCATATGTCAAATACGGCTTACTTAGGGGTAAACCTGGAATTTCGCGAGTTATCCAAAAGCACATGCATTGTTCTAAGTCCTCTGCCGTGCCGGAAAGCCTGGGTGCACCCATTCAGCATCGGCTCCAGGCACAGCCCTGGCATCTGACCCCCTTTTCTCCCCTCAAGGCCAAGGAAAAACGAGGCTGGACCCTGAACAGCGCGGGCTACCTGCTGGGCCCACGTAAGTGACTGACAGCATGGCCTCCCCACTCCTGACCCCACCTGCCCCCTCGCTTTGAACCCTGGCTCCTGCCCCTCCGCCTGCGGCTGGGCAGACCTTCCGGCCTCCCTCTTGACCTCATTGCCTGTCTCCATTGGCCTGCACACTTGATCTGTGCACGGTTCTTTCCAGAAGCTTCTCCTACCCCGGCTCTGCCGCCCTGTCCCGGTGTGAGATTCCTACCCTGGGCTTTGCTCAAGCGCTCTCCTCGGTTTTCCCGCGTTGCAGTCCTTAGAGGCCCTGTTCCGGGCCTCTCCCCAGGCCCCCGGTCTCCCCAAACACTCAACTCGGCTTGCAGAGCACCCTAGGTCAGCGGACCCCAAGTCTTGCCTCCCTCTTCCCTTTCTCCAAGCTCCACACGGGAATTGCCAGATCGCCTGAAGGCAGCCCAGACAGGCTGTCCTCAAAACGAGGTTCAGCTGACCCTGACTGCCCAAGCCTGTGTCCCCTCCCTCTCCCTCTCCCTGTCCTGTTGTTGTCATCCGTGTCAGCGGTGTCCCGTGCTGCCTGAGGTGAGCCCTAGCCCTAGATAGGACTCTGCAGGCTGACACCTCCCCATGTCCGCCCCCGCCAGTGCCCCAGGCCTCTACTTTCTCCACATCCTTGGTCTGTGCAGCAATGCCTTCAGACCTTCCTTCAAAGGAGGGGACAAGAGGAGGCCTTGGCTCCCTTCTGTAACTCACCTTCCCCTCCACCCCTCCCATCCACCTTAAAAGCCTCCCTGCATTGTCTTCTGCCAGAGGAAGGATGCAAACAGCCTGCAGGGCCTATCTGAGCCCCGCCAGAGCAGCAAATGAGGAGACCCTTTCCCAGGGCCTTGGAAAGCACAGCGGGGCCTCAGGCTCTTCTCCCCATGCCAAGGAAAGCTGCCTTAGTTCTCAGTCCCTGAGTCGAATACAGCTTCCTCTTCCCGCAGACACTTGTTCATCAGGGTCACTCGGAGGACCCCCAGAGTCAGGTTTTAAGAAACAGACACGGAGATGAGAGAGCTGCCTGAGGCCGCGTGCGGGGTGGACCAGGCTGTTCATCGCAGGGCCTCCTGGTCTCTCTGCACGGCCCTCTCCTCCTCTCCCTGCCGGTGGAGCGGCCTGACCTGCCTGAGGCTGATCTCCTCAACCCTTTGCAACCCTGAGCTCTGCCTCTCAGAGGGCACCTCAACTTTGTGTGCTACGGGCCCAAACAAAGGAGGAACTGGTCAACAAGAACATTTATCTGTGTTGCTTTGGAATATTGAAAATCTATGTGTCAAGAAGAGTTTGAACCCTAATTAGAAAACAAACTCATTTTTGCCATCAATTTTATGGCCTGGTTCAGCTGTAGCTAGACCCGTTGTTTGTCAAAGTACTTAACAGTGTGCCTCTGATTTCTAGGGTCAGCTAGAAAATGCAGCAAAATCAATGTTTTTTCACCAGTGCTGAACGCAGTGTGGCCGTGGCTGAAGGTTCATCAGTGAGATGGGGCAACCTACGGTTCCTCTATAAATTTAACACCAAGAACAGCATCTCTGGAAACAGGAGTTAATTTTCCTTTGTCTGGCCTTGTAGATGGCACGGTCCACCCAAGCCAACCAGCCGGAAACGCGGAGGCGTCCTCACCCTCCTCCCCATCTCTCATTTCCATTTCCTTTCCTGCACAGCCCCAAATGCAGCCCTTCTCCTCACCCCACGCCCCTTGGTTTACAGCTGTTATCGTTTCTTCCCTGGACTTCTGGGATCTCTTTGCTTGCAATCACAGTTCCCCCATTTTCGCACCACAACACACACACACACACACGAGAACGCACACACGCCCCCGCACCTCCATTTCTTCCCCCGCCATCCTCTCTCTCTCCCTCTGTGACTGTCTCGCTCCCTCTATCTCTCTCCTTCTGTCTCCCTGGCTCCAGTCCATCTTGCACACAGCTGCCAGAGTGAAAATAAAAATCGGATTCAGTCACAACTTAAACTCTTCCGTGGCCCCCATGCTTTCAGGGACATGAGGATCCAGCCCCTGTTGTCTGCCGGGGAGGCACCCACCTTGATGCCAGCTCAGTGCCAGCTCAGATGTCAGCTCCTCTGGACCCGGGCACAACCCCTGCAGCAGGGCAGATTCCCGGCCTCTCCCGCCCTTCAGGAGACACACCTCCCTTTCTCCCACCCCTCCTGTGCAAACCCTCACATTCCCTTTGGCCTTGGTGCAAGCGGCCAAGCTCTTACCTCAGCTTGGTGGAGAATCGCCCCCTCTTCTCTGGGGTCTGTCCCTGGGCTCTATTTCACAGTCAAGTTGTGTGTGTGTGTTGGCTACAGGCAGCCCTGTGTCCTTCTTTGGGTGTGGGGAGAGGGTGCATGACAGTCACACCCAGAGGCTTTCCTCTCTGATCTGCAAACAGATGCTGTTGGCAACCACAGGTCATTCAGCGACAAGAATGGCCTCACCAGCAAGCGGGAGCTGCAGCCCCAAGACGACGTGAAACCAGGTGAGAGGACTCCTATCCCGGGCTCCCGGGCGCCTCACTTCCAGCAGCTCCCAGGTGCATGCAGTGGGGGACAGCTGTGGGTGTCGGGACACCTGCCACCCATCTGTCCACAGCTGCAGCCCAAGCCTGGCCATGACTTAAGAGGATGTGGCCTCGCCACACCTGTCAGCAGCTGCAAACACAATCTGCAAACCCGAGACAGCAAGGAGTCCTTCTAGACTGGGAGGCTGCCTGGGCACCAGGGCCTCCAGAAGAGTGGGGCCGGGCGCGGTGGCTCACACCCATAATCCCAGCACTTTGGGAGGCCGAGGCGGGTGATCACCTGAGGTCGGGAGTTCAAGATTGGCCTAGCCAACATGGCAAAACCCTGGCTCTACTAAAAATATAAAAATTAGCCGGGTGTGGTGATGGGTGCCTGTAGTCCCAGCTACTTGGGAGGCTGAGGCACGAGAATCACTTGAACATGGGAGGCGGAGGTTGCCATGAGCTGAGATCGCAATATTGCATTCCAGCCTAGGCAACAGAGTGAAACTCCATCTCAATTAAAAAAAAAAAAAAAAAAGAAGGCCGGGTGCGGTGGCTCACGCTTGTAATCCCAGCACTTTGGGAGGCCGAGGCGGGCGGATCATGAGGTCAGGAGATCAAGACTATCCTGGCTAACACGGTGAAACCCCTTCTCTACTAAAACCACAAAAAATTAGCCAGGCGTGGTGGCGGGCGCCTGTAGTCCCAGCTATTCGGGAGGCTGAGGCAGGAGAATGGCATGAACCCGGGAGGCGGAGCTTGCAGTGAGCCGAGATCGCGCCACTGCACTCCAGTCTGGGCAATAGAGCGAGACTCCATCTCAAAAAAAAAAAAGAAGAGCGAGGCCTTGAACTGGATCTCTCCCCTCTCCCTCACATTGAACAAGGGCCTTGGAAAGCACAGCCGGGCCTCAGGCTGCTGGGATCAGATCATTGACCTCACAGCGCCCAGCTCCTCTGTGGGGGGGGGATGACCAGAGACAGAGAAGCACCCTCTGCACAAGTCGTGAATGTTGATCTTTTCTCTTTTCTAGGAAGCTTTGACAGGTCCATGCCTGAGAACAATATCATGCGCACAATCATTGAGTTTCTGTCTTTCTTGCATCTCAAAGGTATGTGAAATATCACCAACTTAACATTCATCTCTTAGCACACTGGAAACATAAAAGGCCCATCGAGAAGAGAACCCGTAGAATCCCCCTGGGAAGTAGCCGATTATTTATCTAAATACAAAGTCCTGTTTGGCTGTGCATCAGGATGACAGAGCATGTGACACTAGAGCTAGCTCCAGAGGGCTGGGATTGTGGCAGGGGCATTCCACTGTCTGTGGACGGCCATCAGGCCAGCGCTGCTCCCAGGAAGAGGGTGGGCCTTAGGATGCAGCTCACTCTACTGGAACCATATCTATTCACACGGTAACAACTGCTGGACCTTTTAGGGCACAGGTATACTATAGGCCAGGTTCTTTGTGAGCCGTCCAAACCTTCTTTTCTCTTTTCTTTTTTCTTTCTTTCTCTGCCTTTTCTCTTTTCTTTCTTTCTTCTCTTTCTTTTCCTTTCCCCCTTCCTTCCATCCTTCCTTCTCTTTCTTTCTCTCTCTCTTTCTCCCTCCCTCCCTCCCTCCCTCCCTTCCTTCTTTCGTCTCACTCTGTCGCCCAGGCTCGAGTGCAATGGTGCAATCTCAGCTCACTGCAGCCTCTGCCTCCTGGGCTCAAGTGATTCTCATGCCTCAGCCTCCCAAGTAGCTGGGACAACAGGTGCACACCATTATGCCTAATTTTTAAATTTTTAGTAGAGGTGGAGGTTCATCATGTTGGCCAGGCTGGTCTTGAACTCCTGGCCTCAAGTGATCTGTCTACCTCAGTCTCCCAAAGTGCTGGGATTACAGGCGTGAGCCACTGCGCCGGCCCTAAACCATATTTTCTAAGCAGGGAAATTAATAGGAGCCTATATCTTAGATTGCAGTGTTTTCCTATGCAGCCCTCCTGCCAGGCAGGCTGCCTTGAAATCTAACTGGAAAGGTTCTGATCCTGGCTTCCAGTGTCTTCTGCAAACACTGGGGATGAGGAGACCTCCCACACACTATGCTTGGCATTCATTCCACGATGGGCATCTGGCCTTGATCACACAGGTCCTACTGCAGCAGTGGAGGGAGCCGGAAAGTGGCCCCGGTGCTCTGAGGGTTAACAGGGAGGATGTGGTGGGGAGGAGGGATGGACCGCTTAGCCTGTCCAGTGGAGACCTTCACCTGGTGCTCTGAGGGTTAACAGGGAGGCGGAGGTGGGGAGGAGGGATGGACCGCTTAGCCTGTCCAGTGGAGACCTTCAGTTGCACATCACAGTTTTGTCCAGTTTGGAAAATCAAGGCTGGTCCTTGGGTTCATTTGGGATCAGGATGGTTTTCATTTGCAGTATTATGGGGCTCCTCTTTAGGTGGCAACTGGGAGAGGGAAGAGGAGTGAGGGGACGGGAGCGGGGGAGGGAGACTGCCAGAGGAGGTCTCGGAAAAGACGGGGTTCATTAGAAATCTCAGAACCAAGTCACCAAGTTCCCTCTGTTGGAGCCCAGTGGAGCCTCTGGGAGAAAAGCTGGGGTGACTTTTCCTACAAGGGGCAGATGGATTCTGCCAGATTTTTTTTTTTTTTTCTCATTTGTTTTTAATTTTGTAACATGGAAACTCTTTCCTTAGGAGATACCAACTCTCATTACTGAGATAGGAATTATACCTCTTTAAAGCCTAAATTTAAAAGTCTGACAGTTTTAAATGCTTACTAACTGTGGGAGTTAAATCATTACAAAGTGAGAAATACAGTGTTGTCCCTAATTCTGGGTTTAATCCGGTAAGACTCTTTACAGAGGACGACCACACGCCGCTTCCTGTAGTATGTGTCATGGTCGTAATTCTCTTGTGTGCGTATTAAGAAGTTGCTGCTCAAATGTGGCTTTTCCCTTTGCAGAGGCTGGGGCCTTCGACCGCCTCCCGGATCTCCCCGCCGCAGCCTCCTCAGAAGACATCGAGCGGTCCTGAGTGCCTCCTGGGCGTCTTTGTCTGTGTGTTGCAATCTAAAGTCAAACCTTAAGATGATGGATAATCTTAGGCCAATTTACACAGAGTCGGCTCTTCCTGTTCTCTTTGCCTTGATGTTGTGTTGTCACAATTTAAGAATTTTTTTTTTTTTTGGTAATTATTTTATTTTGAGTGACAAAATAAAGAATAGCAATTACTTGCAATTGTCTTTTTCTTCCACACCTCTGTCT
The DNA here is from genome assembly GCF_003255815.1 of Theropithecus gelada. Lineage (NCBI taxonomy): Eukaryota > Metazoa > Chordata > Mammalia > Primates > Cercopithecidae > Theropithecus > Theropithecus gelada. Next base: position 6,244,132 of record NC_037682.1, on the reverse strand, counting down.
CATCACCAGTGCCACCCATGGGTTCTAAAAGATAAAGCTTGATCATAATCATGGATTAGACCTGAATTTTTAAACCCACATTCTACCATCAAGAGCATCTGAGACACCACCTCTTATTGCATGTCCAGGGGACATAAAGTTATCTCGATATTAAGCTGAGTCAAATGTAATTATGAAGGTAAGTCTGTTTCTGAGATGAACAAAAACACAAAACAGACAAAACCCCTGCCCTCATGGAGCTGATATTTTAGGGAGATGGGAATGAAAAAGACTATGACAACCTTAAACAGATGGGTGAGGTGCGTGGTGCTCGTGGAGGTGGTCAGGGCTGAGAAGAGAGGTTGGCTGGGTGGGAGGGCCAGGAGTGAGGGCCAGGAGCCAGGTAGGAGAGGAGAGATGGGCGGGCAGGTAGGAAGGCAAGGGCAGGAGGTGTGTGCTGAGATAGTGCTGTGTGAAGGAAGGCATGTGGGAATGCCTCCTAACATGACAGAGACTGAGTCTTTTTTTTTTTTTTTTTTTCTTTTTGAGACGGAGTCTCGCTCTGTCGCCCAGGCTGGAGGGCAGTGGCCGGAGATCTCAGCTCACTGCAAGCTCGCCTCCTGGGTTTACGCCATTCTCCTGTCTCAGCCTCCTCAGTAGCTGGGACTACAGGCGCCGCCACCTCGCCCGGCTAGTTTTTTGTATTTTTAGTAGAGACAGGGTTTCACCGTGTTAGCCAGGATGGTCTCGATCTCCTGACCTCGTGATCCGCCCGTCTTGGCCTCCCAAAGTGCTAGGATTATAGGCTTGAGCCACCGTGCCTGGCCGAGACTGAGTCTTTTGAGCAGAGATAAAAAGATCATCCAGAAGTTTCTAAAAGAAGGCAGGCGGCTGGGCGCGGTGGCTCATGCCTGTAATCCCAGCACTTTGGGAGGCCGAGGTGGGCAGATCACTTGAGGTCAGGAGTTTGTGACCAGCTTGGCCAACATGGTGAAACCCCATCTCTACTAAAAATACAAAAATCAGCTGGGCATGGTGTGCATGCTTGTAATCCCAGCTACTCGGGAGGCGGAGGTTGGAGAATCTTTTGCTCCTGGGAGGCGGAGGTTGCAGTGAGCCGAGATCACGCCCCAGCCTGGGCGACAGAGTGAGACTCCGCAATGTGGGAGGCGGGACACAGGCCTTTCTGGATTCACCAGAGCCGGCTGTGCAGTGGGAGTGGGAGGTGGCTTCCCAGTTTCCCTCCATTGGCATTTCGCTGCCTAATACCTGTTTCAAGGGGCACAGAGCCCCAGCATCCCTCTCCCTGCTTGGTGACCCCCCTACCCAGTCAGCTGTGCCCTGGCTCAGCTCCCTGGCTCGGCTTCCCAGCTCAGGCCCCCAGCTCCACCCTGGCTCCCTCCTGCTCCTGCAGGCTCAACGCTGACACTCGGTGGCCTTGGGTCTTCAGACCACTCCCGGCCAGGAGGTAGTGATGCCACCCACCTGGTGGGCTAAACACCTGGGCCCACCCTTCACTCCCTGTTCACCATCCGCATTTATCCTCTTCCACATTTTTTAAAATCTCTTTAGTTTTCCAACTTGGGCAGGCATCAGAACTCCTCCAGGCCCTGTCATAAGGCAGTGGCCAGGTCCCTCCCCAGGGTGTTGGAGCCAGGAGGGCTGAGTGGGCTGGAGCTGGGCCCCCAGCAAGCTTCCTGCCGCTGCTGCTGCTCACTAGAGGCCTGTGCCCACGTCTTCCCAAGAACTAGGGAGCTCCTGGCATGGAGGAGGCGGATGAACGGATGTGTCTGGGGACCACACCTCAGCCACTGGGCTCCAGCCCACAGTGTGCAGCCTGTCCTGTCTGGTCTTCCTGTAGCCTTTGTCCCTAAATGCAGTGGCCATGGACACCATCTCTGCCTCAGCCGGCCCCCTAGCCTCCTGCATTCAGTGGTGCAGACCCCACAACTACGGCCTGGCCTCGCTCACCTAAGGCCTTTGCACACGTCCCTCCCAAGGCTTGGGGAACTCCTAAGCATCCCATGGGATTCCACTCCAGGGTTACCTTGTCCAGAGTGCCCTTCCTGCTCCTCCGCCCCCAGCATGTGCGGTGCCACCCTAATCAGCATGCCTGTCACTCTGTTTGCAGATGTGTCTCTCCTCACTACACCGTGAGAAAGAAGTGCCTGAAGGAATTGAGATTAATGACGCTGTGCTGAGTGCTGGGCTCTCCACACTGCACGTGGCTCACAGGAGCCTTCTGAGAAGTGTTCACGAAGGGCCAAGGAGCCCAGCCTCTGTGCAGGTGTGCAGCCTCCATGCAGGGATGCGGGCCCCAGGGTCGGCAGCACAAAGCTCTCAGACTCTCCCCCTGTGGCATCATCTACCTCCTTCTCTAAACCTTGCCTTCCTTTTAGGTATAAACGGAGCGGCGCAGGTGGCAGCCGGAAGGTGAGGGAAAGGAGGCGAGGGGCCAGGAGTGGCTGTAGTGCCATTTGCTGTGATGGACAAGGCTACAGAAGTGACGTCTTTACTTCCCAGAGAGAACGTGGTTGGAGCTGGCTGCAGCCATCCTGGATCAATCTGTTGCTAACAACAGCAGTCTTTTCAAGGGAAGGTGTTCTCCAGCCACCTTGGGAAGTAAAGAATTTATGGACAGGCCTGAGAAACACCAAGATGCCTAATGGAGAGGTGGAGAGTGTTGAGGTTGTGCACCTTGGAGGAGGTGGCTGTCTCCATCATAAAAGCTGATCAACATGAAAGCCTGTCCACCTTCCACTTGCTCTATCTAACCAGGAGCAGAGCAGATGCCAGGGTGATGCTGCCTGAGGGCGTCTGGCGTGGTGGAGGCAGGTGAGTGGTGGGCCAGTGTGAGGAAGAGGCTTACATTCAGGAGGTCCCTGGAGGAAGGAGGAAAGCGCTGTTTAATGGAGGAAAGAGAGGTGGGGCACGGTGGCTCACGCCTGTAATCCCATCACTTTGGGAGACCAGCCTGGGCAACATGGTGAGACCCTGTCTGTAAAAAAGAAGTAATTAAAAAAATTTTAATTATTAAAAAACAGGAGGGAAGAGAGAGTCTTATGGGGATAAGGAAATCCTAATGCCAAAGAATTTACAGCTGATCATTTTCTAACATATGGCCCAGGAAACTTTTATTTCAATGCAAAAAAAGGGATTCTTGTACAGTTTGGAGTCAGGATTGTAAGCCTACAATAAAATTCTAAGCTCCCTAACCGACTGAATGGATCCCTCTCTTGGCCAAGGGGACCCCAAAGAAGCCTAAGAAAATTAGGTCATGACGGGAAGGGAGGGGCCAGACATGCTCAATATGCCGCTTCCCCATGGAGTTTAGACACAGCTGACCAGGGACCAGCATTCACATTACAACAGAGATCTTGAGACTGACAAATCAGCCTCTTTTCAGCAATAAGATACCACCTTCCAGCCTGATTCTGGTATAGCACCACATGACAGATAACAAGCCCTGAAGGAAATGAAAGTAATTCAGCCCCACATATATTTCTTTGACATATTCTGAAATGGCCCTGCAGAGCTGACTCTTGTGGGGGAAATTTGCATTCTGTAGAGAATCTCCTTCCTGGTCTGACACCTTTCTAAGGTCTGGTAAGAGACATTCACCTGAATGTCTATTCTCTCTGAAGTCTGCTACCTGGAGGTTTCATCTACATAACAAGAACCTTGCCTTCCACAACCACCCACTCCCACCTCCATCTACCTTCCCTTAATTCAAGTTGACTTCAACTCTTCAGAAGGGCTTAACTCTTTCAACCAATTGCCAATCACGAAACATTTGAATCCACCCATGACCTACAAGCTCCCTACCCTACCCCACTCATTGAGATGCTCCACCTTTCTGGGTCAAACCAATGTATACCTTATATGTATTGATTTGTGTCTTTGCCTGTAACTTCTGTCTCCATAGAACGTATAAAACCAAGCTGTAACTCAGCCACCTTGGGCATATATTCTTAGGACCTCCTGAGGCTGTGTCACGAGCCATGGTCCTTAACTTGGCAAAATAAACCTCTAACTTGATTGAGATCTGTCTTGATACTTTTTAGTTTATAGGATTTTATCCTGTGTTATTGTGATAAAAACTAAGATGGCTCTAGAAACCAGAAAGCTTGACGGTCTCTGATATAACTTTAAAAAAAATGATCAGTGATGTCTGCTTCCAGGAGATGGAGTAGAAGTAGAATTTTCCTTTGTCCTTTTGCTAAGTACAATTAAAAACCCTGAACATCACATATAAAGCAAACATAAGAGGACTCTGAAAGCCCAAGCAAGAGGCAGACCAGCTAGGAACTTCAGCCCGTGGTGAGTTCCTTGGGTTTTCTTTTTGCCTCACATATCCTAGACTTGGGCTGAAGGAGCCAGCATCTTAGAAATGCCAACGGGCACAGACCACAAAAGCCCCAACAAAAGCTGCCCTCTCTAGATAAAGGACCAGGAAAGGGAAGCCTGGTAAGACAGAGAATTGCAGATAACGACCACTCTACCTCAGACAAACACCCCAGCAAACACTGTGGCTTCATCAGGCCAGCCAAGGTTGGGTGGGGAGCCTGGACTTCCTCTTAAGGCTGTGACAAGGTGGCCCAAACTCCAACCAGGGGAAAGTTGTAGGGTGCCAAGTAAAGAACCAGGACTTCATCCCCCTCAACCACCCCATCCCTGGCAGTAATAAGACCCCCCACTACAGTGTCAGCAGAGACCGCCTGGGAGCCTGGATTCCGTGCCCCTCCTCCCCCACAGTAACAGGCATTCTTCTCTCTGTGCATTGGGGTGGTGTCAGAGGAAGGCTAGTGGAGAATCGGCACTTTTGCCACCTCCCAGTGTGACAAGGCCACCCCCTTTTCCTGTGGTGTCAGCAGAGACCATGTGGAGGGGTGCAGTAAGAAGGCGCTCCTACCCCTCCCAGCAAGGGAAGTATTAGTGGGGAGCTGGAACTCCCACTCCTGCCCAGCAATAATGAGGAGCAGCCCACCCATGCCCAGGTGTCAATGGAGACTGAGTGGGAAGCCTGGACTTCTGTCCCCACCGGGCAGGAATGAGGTGGCACCCCTCATTCCTGGGCAATATCAGAACAAGCCAGTGAAAAGAGAAGGTTCAAATAAGATCCGGAGTTTCATACCATAGCACCCAAAAAGTCCAGGTTTCAATCAAAGATCACTTATCATACCAAGAATCCAGAAGATCTCAAACTGACTGATAAAAGACCATCAATAGATGTCAATAGTGACATAGTGAGTATTAGAGTTATCGGACAAAGATTTCAAAGCAGCCATCATAAAAAAGAAGTGCTTCAACGAACTATTTCAAACATACTTTAAACAAATAAAAATACAAAGTTTCAGCAAAGAAACAAAAACTATAAAGAAGAACCAAATGGAACATTTAGAACTAAAAAATACAATAACCAAAATAGAAATTCCAGTGGACAGACTAAATAGCAGAATGTAGGGGGCAGAGGAAGGAACCTGTGAACTTGGTTTTGTTTGTTTGTTTGTTTTTTGTTTTGAGACAGTCTCACTCTGCTGCCTAGGCTGGAGTGCACCAGCACGATCTTGGCTCACAGCAGCCTTCACCACCTGGGTTCAAGTGATTCTCCTGCCTCAGCCTACTAAGTAGCTGGGATTACAGATTGCACCATTGTACTCCAGCCTGGGCGACAGAGCAACACTGTTTCAAAAAACAAACAAACAAACAAACAAAACTTATGTGTAAATACGTAAATATAATAAAACATGTTATTATATACTAAAAACTATACAACACTGATGAAAGAAACCAAAGAAGTTTTAAATAAATGTAGAGATATACCATGTTCATGTTCATGTTCATGGACTGAAAGACTCAACACAGTAAAGATGTCAGTTTTCTCCAAGTTCACATACAGATTTAACACAACTCCTACCAAATCCCAGCAAGATTTTCTGAAGAAATAGGTAAGCTTATTCTAAAATTTATATGGAAAGGCAAAGAAACTAGAACAGCTAAAGCAACCTTTTGAAAAAGAAAAAGTAAGAAGAGTCTACTTGAGTTAAAAGCTATAATAATCGAGACTGTGTGGGCCGGGTGCAGTGGCTCACGCCTGTAATCCCAGCACTTTGGGAGGCCGAGGCGGGTGGATCATGAGGTCAGGAGATCCAGACCATCCTGGCTAACACAGTGAAACCCCGTCTCTACTAAAAACACAAAAAATTAGCCGGGCGTGGCGGCGGGTGCCTGTAGTCCCAGCTACTCGGGAGGCTGAGGCAGGAGAACGGCGTGAACCCGGGAGAGCTTGCAGTGAGCTGAGATCGCACCACTGCACTCCAGCCTGGGTGACAGAGCGAGACTCCGTCTCAAAAAAAAACAAAACAAAACACAAGACTGTGTGTATAGATACATAGATCAACAGAACTGAACAGAGAATCCAGAAATAAACCCACCCAAATCCATTTATCGGTTTTTGACAACGGCACAAGAGAAGTCGATGATGAAAGGAGAGCCTTTTCAACAAACGGTGCTGAAGCAATTGAGTATCCATAGGCACAAAATAAAATCAAAGTTGAAGAAGAATTGTGACCTAAACCTCATGCATTGTTTTTTTAATTTTAGAGATGGGATCTCACTATGTTGCCCAGGCTGGACTCAAACTCCTAGGCTCAAGGAATCCTTCTGCCTCAGCCTCCTGAGTAGCTGGAACTACAGTCATGCAACACTGCACCTGGCTTCACACCTTATTCTTAAAATTAACTCAAAATGGATGATAGATTTAAATGCAAAATGTAAAACTATAAACTTTTAGAAAATCCTTGGATCTATGGCAAGTAAAGAGTTCTCAGACTTGACACCAAAAGCATGATCCATAAAAGTTATATATAAAGATATATTAGACTTCTCCATTAAAAACACAAAAATTAGCCAGGCGTGGTGTTGGGCACCTGTAATCCCAGCTACTCGAGAGGCTGAGAGAGGAGAATTGCTTGAACCCGGGAGGTGGAGGTTGCAGTGAGCCGAGATCGCATCGCATCACTGCACTCCAGCCTGGGCGACAGAGTGAGACTCTGTCTCAAAAAAAAAAAAAACTCTGAAAACTCGACTGTAAAGAAAAAAAAAAAAAAAAAAAGAAAAAAGTCAAATTAAAAATGGGCAAATGCATAAACAGATATTTCACCGAAGAGGAGGTATACATGGAAAATAAGCACATGAAATTATGTTAACATCATTGGTCATCAGGGAAATGCACATTAAATCCACATTGAGGTGTTGCTAACCACTTACGGGAATGACTAAAAGAAAAAACAGTGACAGCATTAAATGCCGGCAAAAATGCAGAGAAAATGTGTTGCTCATGTGTTGTTTGTGGAAAAGAAAAATGGTACAGTACGTTTGGAAAACATTTTGTCAGTTTCTTTAAAAACTAAATATGCAACTTGGTTAATGCGTACCAAACCTAGAAAGAATGAATAAGACCTACTATTTGATAGCACAATAAGGTGACTATAGATGATAATAACCTAATTGTACATTTAAAAATGACTTAACAAGTGGTATTGGATTGTTCGTAACTCAAAGAATGTTTGCGGGATGGATACCCCATTCCCCAGGACGTGCTGATTTCACACGTCATGCCTGTATCCAAACATCTCATGGACCCCATAAATATATATACCCACTATGTGCCCACACAAATTTCAAGACAATTGAATTTTAAAAATAAAAATAAATATGCAACTACCATACCACCCACCGATTGCACTCCTGGGTATTTATCACAGAAAATGAAGACTTAGCTTTATACATAAGCCTGTACACAAATGTTCATAGTAACTTTATTCATAAGAGCCTCAAACTGGAAACCACTCATATGTCCTTCAATGGGTAAATGGTTAAACTGTGGTACATCTACACTGTGGACTACTACTCAGCAATAAAAAAAGAATAAATTGTGTGGCTTTTTGTTTTGTTGTTGTTGTTGATTTTTTAGAGAGAGGGTCTTACTCTGTTGCCAGGCTCCTGACTTGGCCCCTGGAATTACAGGCGTGAGCGGTCACACCCAGCCAGAAATGAGTTGTTGATACACATAGCAACTTGGATGAGTCTCCAGAGAATTACGCTGAGTGGAAAAAAGGGAAAAGAAAAAAACCAAAAAACAGGTTAGGAGTGGCGGTTCATGCCTGTAATCGCAGCACTTTGAGAAGCTGAGGTGGGAGGATTTCTTGAGTTTAGGAGTTCAAGACCAGCCTGGGCAACATAGCAAGACTTTGTCTCTACAAAAAATAAAACATAAAAATAATTAGCCAGGCATGGTGGTATGTGCCTGTAGTCTTAGCCACTTGGGAGGCTAAGGCAGGGGAGGATCCCTTCAGCCCAGGAGTTCAAGGTTACAGTGAGCTACGATCACACAACTGTACTTCAGCCTGGGCGAGAGGGCAAGACCCTGTCTTTAAAAAAAAGTTCCCAAAAGTTACATACTATATAATTCCATGTATCCAACATCCTTGAAATGACAATATTATAGAAATGGAGAACAGATTAGTGGTTACCAGGGGGTAGGAAGGGGGTGGGGATGGTGGGAAAATGTGTGTGGGTAACTTGAACTTGAGAGACCCTTGAGGTGACAGAAATGTTCTGTCTCTTGACAGTATCAGTGTCGCTATCTTGGTTGTCATATTGTCCTACAGATTTGTAAGATGTTATTATCATTAGGAAAACTGGATAAAGGGTACATTGCATTTCTCTGTATTATTTCTTAAAACTGCATGTGAATCTATAGTTATTGCAAAATGAAAACTTTAATTTTTAAAGAAGCAAGTTAAAATATTTTTGGAAGCCCTGATGGGTTCACTGTTGAATTCTAGCAAACATTTAGGAAAGAAATTATTTTATATTCTCTATAATCTCTTCCAGAAGATAGAACCGGAGGGAATGTTTCCTAACTCATTCTATGAGGCCAGCATAACTCTAAAACCCAAACCAGACAAAGACATTAAAAGAAAACTATAGACCAATATCTCTCATGAACATACAAGCAAAAATTCTCAACAAAACATTAGCAAATTAAATCCAACAATGTGTAGATAAAATTATACGCCATGACTAAGTGGAATTTATCACAGGTATGCAAAGCTGGTGTAACATTCAAAAATCAATTGATGTAATTCATCAAATCAACAGGCTAAAGAAGAGAGATCCCATAATTATATCAATGCACACAGAAAAGGCATTTTACAAAATCTAACACCCATTCCTAATAAGAACTAGAAATAGAGGCGAACTTTGTCAACATGGTAAAGAACACCTACCAGAAACCTACACTAATATCACAATTAATAGTGAGAAAAAGAAGCCAAAGATGTCCTCTCTCATCACTCTTTTAAACATTGTACTGGAATGCCTAGTTAATGCAATAAGATAAGAAAAGGATATACAAAGTTTACGGATTGGGAAGGAATAAATAAAACTTTGTTTGCAGACATCATGATCATCTATGCAGAACTTCTAAAAGTATCATCATCAACAACAAACCTCCTGGAATTAATAAGCAATTATAGCAAAGTTGCAGGATACAAGGTTAATAAACAAAAGTCAATAGCTTTCCTATATACCAGCAATGAACAAGTAAAATTTGAAATTAAAAATGCAATACCATTTACGTTAGCACTCCCCAAAAATGTAATACTTAGGTATGCATTTACCAAAACCTATATGAGGAAAACTATGTAACTCTGATGAAAGAAATAAATACAGAGCTAAATAAATGGAGAAATATTCCATGCTTGCGGATAAGAAGACTCAATATTGTCAAACATTAGATATTCCCAATCTGATGTATAAATTCAACACAATTCCAATAACAATTGTGGCAAGTTATTTTGTGGATAGCAAGAAACTGATTCCTGGGCCAGGCACAGTGGCTCATGCCTATAATCCCAGCACTTTGTGAGGCCAAGGCAGGAGGATCGCTTGAGCCCAGGAGTTTGAGACCAACCTGGACAACATAGTGAGACCTTGTCTCTACAAATAATAAAAAAAAATTAGCCAGGCATGATGATGTACACCTGTGGTACCAGCTGCTCAGGAGGCTGACAGGAGGATCACTTGAGCCTGGGAGGTCAATGCTGCAGTGAGTCATGATCACACACCACTGCACTCCAGCCTGGGCAACATACTGAGATCTTGTCTCAAACAAACAAACAAACAAACAAACAAAAAACCAAAACACAACCCCTGATTCTAAAGTTTATATGGAGAGGCAAAAGACCCAGAATAACCAAAACAATATTGAAAGAAAAGAACAAAGTTGGAAGGCTGCTATAAAGCTACAGTAATCAAGATGGTGTGGTATTAGTAAAAGAATAGAAAAATAGATTAGTGGAACAGAATAGAGGGCCCAGACTCATACAAACAGAGCCAACTGATCTCTGACAAAGGAACAGAAGCAATACCGTGGAGAAAAGACAGCCTTTTTGACAGATGGTGCCAGAACAACTGGACACTCACAGGCAAACAAATGACTCTAGATAAAGCCTCTTATCCCTTTCACCAAAATTAACTCAAAATAGATCATAGACCTAAATGTAAACTGTAAACTATAAAATTCCTGAAAGATTGGCCAGGTGCAGTGACTCACACATGTAATCCTAGCACATTGCGAGGCCAAGGTGGGAGGATTGCTTGAGGTCATGGGTTCGAGACCAGCCTGGCCAACATGGTGAAACCCCATCTCTACTAAAAACACAAAACTTAGCCAGGCGTGGTAGCAGGCGCCTGTAATCCCAGCCACTCAGGAGGCTGAGGTAGGAGGGTCACTCGAACCCGGGAGGCGGAGGTTGCAGTGAGCCGAGATTGCCCCACTGCACTCTATCCTGGGGGACAGAGAGAGACTCCATCTCGAAAATAAAATAAAATAAAATAAAATAAAATCCCTAGATGATAACATAGGAGAAAATATGGATGGTCTGCATATGGCAATGATTTTTTTAGACACTATGCCAAAGGCACGATCCACGAAAAAAAAAATTGATGAGCTGGACTTTATTAAAAACTTCCGCTCTGCAAAATACACTGTCAGGAAAGTGAGGAGACACGCCACAGACTGGGAGAAAATATTTGCAAAGGATGTATCTAATAAAGGACTGTTATCGAAAATACACAAAGAATTCGTAAAACCCAACAATAAGAAAGGAAACAACCCAATTAAACAATGAACAAAAGACCTCAACTGACATCTCACCAAAGAAGATGTGCAGATGGAAAGTAGGCATATGGAGATATGCTCAACGTCATATGTCATTGGGGAACTGCAAATTAAAATAGCAGTGAACAAATTAGAATACCAGTACACACCTATTAGAACGGCTAAAATCCCAAACACTGACAACACTAAGTGCTGGTGAGGAGATGGAGCCACAGGAACTCTCGTTCACTGCTGGTAGGAATACTCAATGATACGGCCACTTTGGAAGACAGCTTGGTGGTTTCATGCAAAACTAAATATATCCTTACTACATGATCCAGAAGTCGCGCGCATTGACGTTGACCCAAAGGGATTAAAAACTTGTGTCTGCACAGAAACCTGCACGCAGATATTTACGGCAGCTTTATTCCGAGTTGCCCAAACTTGGAAGCAACTCAGCTGTTCTTCAGGAGGTGAAGGGATGAACAGTGGTACATCCAGGCAACGGAATATTATTCAGTGCTAAGCTTGATGAGCTATGAAGCCATGAAAAGATACAGAGGACATAAATGCATACTCCCAAGTGCAAGAAGCCAGTCAGAAGAGGCTACCTACTATATGATCCCACCTAAGTGACATTCTGGGAAAGGTAAAACTGTGGAGACAGTAAAAATATCAGTGACCGCCAGGAGTTGTGGGGAGCGAAGGATGAACAGGCCGAGCACAGGGGTGGCTTAGGGCAGTGAGACTGTTCTGTGGGCTGTAACCCTGGATATGTGCCATTGTACATTTGTCAGAACCCATAGCATGTGGAACACCAAGCGGGAATCCTAACCTCAGCGTGGGCTTTGGGTGTATGGTGTATCACTTTGGATGATGGTGTGTCACTGTGGGTTCATCAGTTGTAACAAAGGCACAGCTCTGGTGAGGAATGTTGGTAGTGGGGAGGCTGCCGTTTTGGGGGGCATGGATTATATGGGAAATCTCTGCACTTTCTGCTCAGTTTTGCTGTGAACCCAAAACTACTCTAAAAAAATACTCTAGTAAAAAAAATAGAGACCCAGCGCGGTGGCTCACATCTGTAATCTCAGTGCTTCAGAAGGCCAGGGAGGGAAGATCATCTGAGGTTAGGAGTTTAAGGCCTGGGCAATATAGCAAGACCCTGTCTCTATAAAAAATAAAAATACAAAAACTTAGCTGAGTATGGCGGTGTGAGCCTGTAGTTCCAGCTACCTGGGAGGATAGCTTGAGGCCAGGAGTTTGAGGCTGCAGTGAGCTATGATGGCACCACAGCATTTTTAATCATTTTTAAATATATGAAGAGAACATCCATGCAATCACAGTCTTCAATTCTAGTTTCATCAGTGGCTGGGGCCGGGCAGTGCTCCCTGCTGCTCTCCAGCCTCTGCTGGGGGCCGGGGTCGGTCGCAGGATGGAGGCAGGGCTGGGGGAAGATGCCGCTCGGGGTTTCCTCCCTGCTCTAAGGCTATGGAAGGACTCCTGGAGAGAGAGCGCACAAAGCTCCGCGCGGCTTCACGGGGCCCCAGCTGTGCCCAGGTGCCTTCCTAAAGAGCGCGCCGCCTGCAGAACGGGAGGCCTCCTCCCTGCTTGTCTTCTGCCCGCTCCTGCTCTCTGGATCCTCTGGTTGCTCTCATCGTCTTATCCCGGATGAGGGTTCAACCTTTGAATTCCCTAAGACAGCGTATTAACTGACTCCGCACGATAACTTCTTATGGTTTTAAGCCGCGCCCCCGCTGAAAAGGGACCCGTGCTGGCAGAACTTCAGGTCCTGGTGAGAGGTTTGTAAGGGGATAAGAGCATCCAAGCCGGATGGAAAATACACCAAGCCCTCTGCGGACCTTCCGCCGCCAACAGCATCTTCTCTCCTAAGGATGCTCCCCGGGTGCCGACTTTCTGTGCAATGCGCAGCCCGTGTTCACTGAGAGGAAAGAGCAATTTCAGTGCGTGTCATTCCAAACAACGATTGCTTCTCCGTGTCTATGAAAAAACAAGGTTTTTTTTTTTTTTTTTTTCTTTCGGATAAACAAAACAAAAAACCAAAACCAACAGATAATTTAACCTTAATCACAAAAGTGGTCCGAGTTATTTAATAGGTACGGAGTAGAAAGATACGATTAAGGCTGGGTACCGTGGCTCACGCCTGTAATCCCCGCACTTTGGGAGGCCGAGGTGGGCGGATCACCTGAGGTCAGGAGATCCAGACCAACATGGTGAAACCCCATCTCTACTAAAAATACAAAATTAGCCGGGCGTGGTGGTGCATGCCTGTAATCCCAGCTACTCAGGAGGCTGAGGCAGGAGAATCACTTGAACCCAGGAGGCGGAGGTTGCAGTGAGCTGAGATTACACCATCACACTTCAGCCTGGGCAACAGAGTGAGACTCCATCTTAAAAAAAAAAAAAAAATGATATGGTTAAATTTGCACAGCTACACTCTCAAATAAGAACATGATACGTTAATTTGTATATTGCTTTAAAATAGCACTGGCTCTCCGCCAGACACATAAAAGATGTGATTTTCCGGCTTTATAGTCATTTTCTGTACAGTCTCTGGTCAGCATAGTGGCTTTATTCACGTCTGTATCTCGGCTTTCACTTCTCAGACGGGATCCCCTGCAAGTGGCACCTACTCAGCAAGTTCTTCTGTGCTGGAAGATCCTGCAGGGCTCATGCCTGCTCAGGTTGGCTCTTCCCTCACCTCCAGGCGTTCGCTCAAGTGCACCTGGCCACAGTCAGTGCATCCTTGGCCAGCGCAGGCTCCTTCTCCATAGGAGCCCGGGATTCAGGGTGAGCTCCCGTGTAATGTGGGGGGACTGTATCCCCAGCCCCCCACTGAGTTCCCTGCTCACACTTCCTCCAGGCTCTGCGGGTGGGCCACACCTGGTTCAGGATCTCCCTAGGCAGCCCTTTGCCTCAGGAGAATGCTGGAGGACACTGTTCCCTTTTCCTCTCTCCACTCGGTGCCTCAGGGCTGTGCTGAGGTGCCTGAACCCTTAAGGTGTGGCTGGTGCCAACTGAGACCTGCTGTGAATACAAGACACCCTGCATTTCAAATATTGGGTACACACAAAGGAATGTGAAATCTCAATCATTTTCATTATGATTACACATTGAAACGATGGGATAAATAAAAGATTATTAAAACGAATTTTATCTGTTCCTTTTCAAATTTTAACATGTAGCTACTAGAAACTTTAACATTACTCATGTGGCTGGCAGATCTTGCTGCTGGCTGTGCTGCCGAGAGGGACAGCAGGATGGAGGCAGCCCCCACAGAGGCAGCTCCCAAAGTCCCCATTTCCAGGTCACCTTCCAGCTCCCAGGGGTGAAGGGGGCCAGGTGGCTCCTCCAGCAGGGCGCCTCCCTGCTCGCCACGATGCTGACGGGACCGAAAGCACACACAGCAAGTGGGGAGTATGGCTGGCTGAGGGTTCCCCGTGTCACAATGTATGTCTTTACCTCTGGTTTTCTGCCACAGACTCTGGATCCCAAGGGTCCAAAGGGAATTGCAGAGGGGAAGAATTCAGTCTTCCTTTTCTCCTCTGTGGCTTCCGGTGGCTGCGTTTGCAACTAGACTGTTCCAGACACAGCTCCACAAAAGACCGCTTCCTCCCTGGTTGCTTGCTCACTTATGTGCCCAGTGCCTGGGCCCGGCAGCCACACTTCTGTCTCCACTGCATTTGCACTTGAGTTTCCTAAACACCCTCTAAGTGGCCACCACTATTAATGAATGCACAAACATGAAAGAATATTCTCTCAATACATTTCAGGGTGGGTACTCATCAGATGAACACATTTTCAGTTACTAAGTTAATGACAACGATTGAAGACATTGGAAATTTTTATTCATCTTTGCTTTACAACAGAACCGAAAGCGTCAACTTAAGAATTCATTTTACCTGCTGGTTTCCGCAAGCTAGTTATGTGAACCATATTTTACAAATAATAATAATATTACAACAATAATTATGGAGAAGTTAATTGGATAATAGAGCTTTTCCACAATTCAAGTAGAAACACAGAAGAAACTAGATAATTTTAAGTCCGCTAACTCAAGACATGCTGGTGCAAGCCTGGCCTGTGAGGCCCCATTGCCTGTGTCTCTTGGGGGCCTTAGGAAAGACTACAGTTTGCGTGCCTCTGGGGAAATGTCTACACTACAGAAAATCTTTGGGTGTTCAGTAGTTCTCCAGAGATTTTAAGTGGTATCATAACAGCCTATCTGGAGAACTTATTTCTAAATAATTTGAAAAACAAACAAGAAACCATTAGGGTTTTTATGCAGAGCAGCCTCCAGAGCAACATTCTCCAAGAGGAAGAGTCGACCGGAGTGAGCTCTCCTCAGGGCCTGCTCTGCCCTCCCCTGCCCTGCTCTGCTCTCCTCAGGGCCTGCTCTGCCCTCCCCTGCCCTGCTCTGCTCTCTGCAGGGCCTACTCTGCCCTCCCCTGCCCTGCTCTGCTCTCCACAGGGCCTGCTCTTCCCTCCCCTACCCTGTTCTGCCCGCCACTGCCCTGCAGACACTCTCCCAGGACTATGGGAACCCAAGCTCTCTCCTCTGGGCCAGACAAACAGTGCGCAGGCCACGCATCTCCTCAGAAAAGGGGGCACAGGTTGGCATGTCTTCAGAGAGCTCTGAGTAAACTCCCCGGGCCCAGGGACGCAGGGGAGCCTGGTGGTTGCTGCAGAGCCGACTTCACGTTCCCCTAAACAACCTTTCTAAACTAGAGATTTCTAGACTAAGACAAAATCAACACGCATTCACACTTTATACTCTACTGTACTCTACTCCATTTTCAACCCCTTGGATTTAAACTCAGTGTGGAGAATCTGTGATAAGCACCTTCCAAATTCCTCCAGGATCATCTGCTCTGCCAGGCACTTGGAGCAGTGTTCCTTCTCGGCCTCTTCTCCCTGAGCCAGCAGGCAGGCGCATGTGGCCTCCACCACCTCCCAGGAGATGCATGAGGAAGGCCGCCTGTCAGAAACAGAGCAGTTAAAGGCCGCTCAACAGCGCATGGTTTCTACCTATAGTACTATATATATTCAACAGAACATTGCTTGTCCACACTATTTTAAAGAACATCATCCACTAAAATCTAATGTTGTCTTCCTCATACTGGAAACTATTAGGCCAGGCACAGTGGCCTATAATCCTAGCACCTTGGGAGGCCAAGGCAGGAGGATGGTCTGAAGCCAGGAGTTTGAAACCAGCCTGGGCAACAAAGTGAGACACTGTCTCTCTTTTTTGTTTGTTTTTTTTTTTGTTTTTTTTTGTTTTTTTTTTAATACTGAGTCTTGTTCTGTCACCAGGCTAGAGTGCAATGGCACGATCTCAGCTCACTGCAACCTCCGACTCCCTGGTTCAAGTGATTCTCCTGCCTCAATCTCCCAAGTAGCTGGGATTATAGGCATGTGCCATGATGCCTGGCTAATTTTTGTATTTTTAGTAGAGATGGGGTTTTGCCATGTTGGCCAGGATGGTCTCAATCTCCTGACCTCATGATCTGCCCTCCTCAGCCTCCCAAAGTGCTGGGATTATAGGCGTGAGCCACCACGCTCGGCCAACATCCTGTCTCTTAAAAAAAAAAAAAAAAAAGAAAGAAAAGAAAGAAAGGATTAACTGCTTTTAGAATAACAACACAGAGGACAAGTAAATCTTTCAGTTTTTGACATCCCTCTTATGGCGGGTTTGAAATTTCCTCAAAATTAGATCCATCGACAAACCCAGAGGATCCCGGGCTACAGAGTCAAGTACGTGGGCCAGGTGGGAAATTGTGGAAGCAGGACTCTTAGCTGAGGCAGGGCATGGGGACAAGCCAGGCAGCTTTGCTCTGAGTCCTGTCCATGCTGGGTGTCCGCCTTTCCTCCCCACAGGACCATGTGCAGCCAGAGAAGGCCAACTGTTCTGAGGACTCGCCTGTCAAGCCTTGGGGTCCTGCTGTCAGGATGGCCTTCTCCCTCAATGCCGCTTGGAGCTGTGAAAGAGGTTCTGAAGGACAAGTTGCACCGTATCACACAGGACCAGCTATTCTCCTGGCTGAGCTCAGCGGGCAACTGTGGCTCAGCTAGACAGCGACCCAGGTGGTGCTAAGTTGACAAATTTTCAGGAAAACTTTATAAAAGATTAAAAAGTTTGGATTATAAAAATAGAGCAAAATTTTGGATTAAAGTCTGTCTATAAAGACAATACACAATGACTTTGGTTGAAGAAGAAGACAGGGTTGCCCTTGGGAAAAGAAGGGCTGTTAACACTGCAAGACCAGGCTCTAGTGCACAGGCCCCTGCCGGACTCCACGGAGCACACATCCTGCTACAGGCGATGACATTTGCACACATCACTTCAGACAATGCAGCCAACTTTTGGTCAATTTTTACTGATAAAGACCTCTGCAGGTCGGCTGGGTGCGGTGGCTTACGCCTGTAATCTCAGCACTTTGGGAGGCAGAGGTGGGTGAATCACCATTCAGGAGTTCAAGACCAATATGGTGAGCTCCCATCTCTATAAAAAATAGAAAAATCAGCCAGATGTGGTGGCTTGTGCCTGTAGTCCCAGCTACTCAGGAGGCTGAGATGGGAGGATCACCTGAACCTGGGGAGGCTGAGGCTGTATGAGCTGTGATCGCACCACTGCACTCCAGCCTGGCAACTGAGTGAAAACGCTGGTCTCAAAAAAAAAAAAAAAACAAAAAGCAAACAAACAAACAAAAAACACACCCCTGCAGGTCACAGTCATGAGTATTTCTGATACTCTCTAACCAAATAAGCATGAATTTGGCTTTGCAAAATATTAATTAATGACATCTGGTACTTTATCTTGATTGACCATTACACTGAACTCAAAGAAGTTTTTTTTAAACAAATGAATGGAATCTAATAGATAGTAAAATTATGACTCAACCTTTGAGAACTACTAGGATTACAATGCGGCTTTAAAACTGATAAATGCAAAATTATCCAACTAATCCAGATCCACAGTCGCTTAGTAAGGAAAACAACTTGGACCAAGCACAGCTCTTTGCTGCCACTTCCCACAATAAAGGACAGGGAGGTACGCGCTGTCTTTGCTGCCCCGGGTTGGTGTGGCTCTGTATTAACGCAAAGGCAGTGTCAGAACTCTGCTGGCCCTGCTGGTGATCCTGGCAGCAGGGCTCTTTCATCCGGTACAAAACAGGAGTAACTCACAGAGTGAGGATGAAAAGGCCCAGCCGAGAAGACAAAGAGGACAAAACAGGTTTCCGCAGCAGGGCCTCTAAGGAAACACAGTCGCCACCCAGGATTAGCCCATGGAGGGAGGAACGGCTTCCCTCTGCCCCCTGAACACACGCCCGCCCCTGCAGGCTCACACATTCTTTCCAGTGTATAAATTGTCCTTAATTCTCCTCTTAAATTAACCTCTGTTCCCTCTATTAGCAGAGGTTAGTTCAAAGTACCTACCTATCCTGACTGAATTTTGGAAGTCCTGAAAATTTCGTTGGTGGCAGATGGCGACTGCCTTCCAAACCTCCAGCCTGCACATAGTTTGGCATGCTCATTAGTGTCTTTCGTTCTGGGCTTTCTTCATAATTTTTGCAACCAATGCATTTGCAAATAGAAGAACACATAATTTTGGCCTGGTAATACAAAATGCTTCAATAAAATTAGGTTGTCCCACAAGTCATCAAAAACTGACAAATTCTATTTGGACCTTAAATAATTCTTTGCGTATATTTGCCCACGAGAGAGAGAGAGAGAGAGAGTGAGTGTGAATGTGTGGGTGAGAGCGTGTTGAACGTGTATGAGTGTGTGGAGTGTGTGTGTGTTGACTGTGAATGTGTGAGTGAGAGTGTGTGTGTGTTGAGTGTGAATATGTGGGTGAGAGTGTGTGTTGAGTGTGTGTATGAGTGTGTGAGGTATGTGTCGAGTATGCGTGTGTGTGCATATGAGTGTATGCGGGGTTTGGGTATGTATGTGTATATGTGTGAGTGAATATGAATGTGTGTGACTGAATGTGTGCGTTTGAGAATGTGTGTGTGTGTGTGTGTGATCTGCAGTTTTCATCACACGCTGCTGTTGAGGAGATGCAGTAGTCTTGCTGCTGACGGAGCGGAGGCCTAGTGTGTGGGTTTGAGTCCCAAGCACAGAGAGGGCATTGCTCTCCCTTCTCCACCAGGGAGCCAATAGGCTGCTTCGTTTGACTTGTTTTGAAGAAAGCCTGCCTTAGCTGACTATAAAACTCTAGCTTATGGTTCTCTTTCAGCATGGGAGGCTATTATGCTGTTTCTATGGGTGCAGAGAATGTACAAGAGAGTAGAATTCGAAACCTGCCCAAGAGCAGGTCTGTGGCTGGGAGGTCTCAGGGGAGACCTCTCCTGCTGCCTTGCGGTTGGATTTTGTTTCAAGCTTTTCCTGGCAATGTGATGCTCAGGGGACCGGCGTGTCCTATCTGTACCCAGCAAGCCCCTTCTTGCCCCCTCATGCCAAATCCTTGTTCATGTGGGCCCCAGGGACTGACCAAGAGCTGGCACTGCCAATCACTATGGTTTTTGCTTTCTCTTTCCTTCAGGCCCCCGGGGATTTCCCTTTGTTCTTTCCAGCTGAGAGATGCATCTTCAGGGGGATGTGTTCTGTTTCATCTGCACCTCTGGGTGTTTTGAAGCAGGAGGCTTTTCAGAGTTTCTAGTCTACACGAATGCCAGAGACTAAAGGACAGTGCTATTTTCCTGTGAGGCTGCACATTCTGTGGGCTGTGCCCAGCATAGGCTTGGCCTTGGGGAAATGGGCTGAGCCGTAGTATCGTGGCAGCCAGTGAGGGCATTTTGCAGGACACAGGAGCTACTGTGAGTGCGGCTGGAATTGGTTCCTCAGGGGTGATGTCACTCCGTTTCAACTGTGCATCTCTGTCATGTTTTGACTGTGTTTTCCACCTCTTTGCTGGGGACTGTGGGGTCCACCTTTCCAGGTCTTTCAGTGCATGTCTCCAGAATCAGGAGGACTATTCTCAAGCCTGACCCTCTGTGACAGACAGCCTTTGAAAAGCATAATTCACAGGAACCCCCAAAAGACCTCAAGCAAACCAAAACAGAGGTTTGTAAGGAAGGTTTGCTCAGCTGCTCCCCTGATAGGGCCTAAGGGTTCCCTCACTTTCTCTTTCTTCCTTTCCCTCAACACAAAGGAAAAGGAAAAGAGAAAGAGCAAAGAGAGGTGAAACAGCGACAGCACTGAAGGGGAAAGTGGGTCCCTCTGCTGTCATTATATCTTTGGGAAAAGAAAAAGCTTCCATCCAGGCTGTGATCTGCAGCTTGCTTTGTTAGCCTCCCTCCATTGGCTTCGGCTGACTGTCCATTCTGGTCTCTGATGGGCCTGTGAGCCAGGGAGGAGCTACCCTTGGTCAAAGCACCAGGTGAATGGATGTCTGGGGACAAGTGCCACAGGGACCAGGAACAGACTGAGTCTTTGAGACCAAACTGTCCCCCACGGCCCCACCTAGAGCACTTGGGCTTTGTTCAGGGAAGAAGAGGCACGGCTGCCCTCTGGGAGCCTCCACCCTGCTGGAGGACCAGCGTGGATCAGTGGCCCCAGAAGGACAAAGCCACGCAGAGGGCACCCTCATTGGGTACTCAGGGCTGGGCTCAGGGGAAGCAACATGCTCCAAAACAGCCCTTGGTGAATTGGCCTGGTTCACAAAGCTCAGCTGGTATTTGGGAAATTAATTCAGATTAATGTAAGTGCCCTTCTAGAAACCCTGGAAGAAAAAAATAATTATATTTATCTTTTTAAATTACAGCGAAGTTTTTTAACCACAAAAGTTACTCAAAATATTTACCTGTGTTTTTTGTTAGTGAGTTAGGGAGCTGGGCACTAACCTCATAGCACTCGCAGTAATTCTTCAGGCAGCCCGACCTCCTGCAGTTGCACCCTTTGTTGTGCCGGGGCTTGACATCGCCTAATTGGCCTTTCCCAATTTTTGGCTGGAAAGCTTCTGGATTTCTACCAAGACATGCCTAGGGTAGAATGGGAAGCTCCATCAGGATGGATATTATCATTCAAAACTCAGCTCAATGAAGGGCATCTCATTTGAATCTGGTTGTTGTAAAAGCTGCCACAGTAAGCAGTGACTCTCTTTACATGGTTCAGAAGGTGCAGCCCCTTCTTGTTTGATTTCAATTTGTTTCCATACACAAAAAGGTATGTTGTAGCTAAGGTTTCTTCATGTTTTGTTTCCTGAGTTTCCAAGTCTTACATATTTACTGTAAAAAAAAATAATAGATGGTAAAGATGCAAAGAAAATAATTATTTCCGTGTGGACACGTTTCCATCCAGCATTTCTGGGGCCCTCTTTCCTAAAATGGTTGAGACCGTGGACCATACTAGCAGCTCACACTGCCTCAACACACCGTGTGCCGGGCGTCTTTCCATGGGATTTATATATACATGCCCTCCATGTAATCCTCAGCAACCTCGGGAAGTAAAATCATCTACTGTATGATTGTTCTATACATGGAGAAACCCAGGCACCGAGAGGTAAAAAACTGCAGGTAAGTGGCAAGATCTCGATTCAAAGTCCCCGTACTGACTTCAGAGCAGGTCTCAACCGTTGGGCCATGCCTTTCTCAAGCAATACACACAAGTTGTTATCCAGGTCTATTTGTTGTCCCTTTTTAATCTATCTATACACACAAATACATACATATCTTTACATACAAAACGATTCAATGCTCTTTGTAAAAATTCAAACAATAGAGAGGTCACAGTGGAAGTCCGTGGCCTCCCTTCCCCCTCCTGGGGTTGACATTTGGAATCGGTGCTATCCAGTAGCACAGCCCCCAGCACAAGGCCATCGCTGCACAATGTGCTGCTAGACAGCCCCAGCCTGCGGTGCGTGGCTTTAGGCATTTTCACGGATCACTGAAGTGTGACAGGCAGGGGAGGCACATATCTGCAGCCGTGGCATGATGATCTTGTGCACGTGCGCATACCTGTGTACCTGCGCACACCTGTGTACCTGCCACCAAGGTCAAGTTAGAGGACAGGCGGCCCCACAGGCTGCCTTGTGACTCCTCCCCAGTGGTGCGCCCCCGCGGGGAACGCTATTCAGACGTAGAGGGCTTTAGGTTTGCCTATGCTGGTGCCGCAGGAGTCCCACAGCTTGTAGTCCTGCGTCGGCTGCCTCCCTCAGATAACAACGGGGAGGTCCCTCCGCACTGCTGCGCTTAGCTGTGGCTCCTGCTTTCCATCAGCGTGTGGACTCGTCCATTCTACCACGGATGGATGTTTGGGCTGTTTCCAGTGTCTGGTTCCTCTGAATGAAGCTGCATGAACATTCCTGTATAAGTCTCCTGGTGGACACTGGTGCTCGTTTCTATTGGCTATATTTTTAGGACGGAAATGGCTGGATCATAGCATACACACAGGTTTAGTTTTTGTAGCTCTTGTCAAACAATTTCCCGAAGTGGTTGTGCCCCTTTATATTCCTATCAGCAATGTATGAGAATTCCAACCCTTTTTGGTTTTATAGTTTTAATTGTAGATAGTACTCTTTATCCCTAAACAAAATGTACTCAAGTTTACATGCATGACAATTTTCTTCTGTCCTATGGATCTGGCTATATCAAAATTGGTAAGATATTTCAAGTCCTTTATCCATAATTCAAGAGGAGAATTAAATTATTTTAGAAAACAATGCAGAGAGCAGCCACACCCTTATAATTGTGTCCTATTTGCACAGGACAGTCTCAGGTCTACAGTCGACGGCTCTCAATTTCCCTTCGTGAATGAGTGGGCACTGGAAGTGTCTCCCTGGAGTGGGTTGACAACCCTGAGCCTAACTGTCCCTCCCTTCTCCCTGATTATCTTTTGTGCCTACAGAGAGGGATAAAAGCTGCAAGCTCCTGTGTTTAGCCTTCAGCAGAGTGGTCATCAGGGCCATCAAAGTAACCTTTTGCATCCCTGGGAAAACCTAGATTCTTTTCTTCTGGAAGCTGAGGGGTGAAATTTAAATTGTTAAATTTTACAATTGAAAATGTAGGCTGCCTGAGCACTTTCACCCAGCCTTCTCACGCAGTGGACTGTCTACACGTTTGCGACTACACTGCTCCAGCTCATGCTTATCTGCTATGTGAAATGACCCCAAATGTCTAAACTCTAAGACAAAGTGGACATTCGCATGTTCTTGAATCAGAGCCTTCCTAGGCTGCTGCATCTCTGAAGACTTCCCACATAATAAAGGGCAAAAGGCCTTTCTCTGCCTACCACTTTCATAACAGCCGCTTGTCATGGTTCAATACTCCCACCAGCAGGAATCAAGTCGTGTTCAATGTAAATTCTTCAAAACTGTGGATTTTTTCCAATGAGGAATCTCTGGAGATCATTTTATGAACATCTCAAACAGTTTGAAATGCTTTTAAAATGCATGCATTTAATGGACATTTATTACCTTAATGGCTTTAAACCGTTCAATTTCATGATGCAAGTTATTGCAACAATTATTACAATTGCAGTTGTTGCAAAAGTCTCCACTGGCGAAGCAGTCGCAGTACCTGTGAAGGAAAGGACAGAGTGAGTGGCAGGCACAGACAGCACAGTCAGTAGTGAAAAGAAGAGCACACACGTATAAGGAAAGAGCAGGCAATGTGCTGCAGTCAGAACACTGAACGCTTTTACAGATGGCTCAGACTCCTTTTTCTATGAGAACTAGATCAACTAGGATGATGCTCACCAGTGACTAACACAGAAGGGCGTAAAACTAGTTAAAACCATTCGTTTCATAATATAGGATTTTGCAAAGCAAAACAATTTCCTGGCAAATCCATTGCCATCCATCAATCCTCCCTGGCCCCTAATTGTCCTCTGCCATTTTCCCAGGAGCACGGTAAGTTTGGTGGGCAGAAACATCAAGTAACAAAGAGCTGTCTTCCCACCAACCACCCCAATCCATCCAACATGACTGAAGGTGTGTTCACTTCTTCACGAGACCTTGACTTTGAGTGAAAACTAATGGGACCCAGAGGTGGAACCTGGCCTAGGCCTTATCTCACTTTCATTCTGTGAGGGGGAAGTGAATGGCAGAGGAAATGAACGGATGAGGTGGCTGCAGTCACACCTCTTGGTTGTAATGCAAGGGTTGTTCGGGAATCCTGAGTCTAGTGAAGCCCTTGGAGCGGACACCACCGTGCCCTGTGACTCCTGGGGCCACACAGGTGGGCGGCAGTGCTGTGGACTGGCTCTGAGGGCTTCCTGGGAGAGCTGGCGGTGCTGGCAGCCGGTCCCCCTCCCACAGTCTTCTAAGACGCCTGCTCCTGCGCTGTAAGGCAGAGGTGTTCACAGGCATGCGCTTTACCCTTCCTGGGTTGGGCAGGGACGACGCTTTCCTTAATTCATGTGAAAATGTAGCATCAAGGCAAGGACTCCTACTGTGCTGCCTATGACCCGTGCCCCAGAGAGCCTGTGGGGCGTCTGTCAGCCACCCCATGGCTTCCCCCTCTGACCAGAGAAGACGCCTGTCGCTGTCTTCTGTGAGCATGGTTCATCGAAAAGAGCTTCCAACGCGTTTTCCACACAGGCTCTGCCTCCCTCTCCCCATGCGCCAGTCAGCTTTGCAAGCTGTAGAGTGGGAATCGTGGTGCTCAGCCTCCCAGTCCCAAAGCGCGGCTGAGGGAAACCCTGGGCGTGTCAAGCTTCCCACAGTGCTGCAGGAACACGGTGAGGGCTGTGCGGGGGACCAGAGGTCTGCAGAAACCTCTCTGGGGCAGAATTCCCAAACACAATTCTTTTCATAATTATTATTTTCATATTTTAAAATAATATTTTAATGTCAAGTCAACAGGAGAGTAAAGAAGATCATCAGAGGCCAAAAAGACAAGAAATTGTGAACCCAGAGAGGGAGTTCTGCAGCAGCTGAGTGCTGCCCTGCGGCATCTGCCAGTCAGTCCCGAAGGACCCGGAGCTTGGGTTCCAATGTGCTGCTCGTGCAGGAGACAGGAGACAAAGTCTGGGCTGTCAAAGGTGAGCATGAGACCAGAGACCCCTCATCAAGTGTGGATCCCTGAAAGGCGAGCTCCCCAAGGAGTGAATTATTAGACACAACTCCACTCCACATCAGGGGAGAGGAGAGACACATCCCCTGCGGGGGGAAAGGGGAACTATAAAGGTCTCTCCCGAGCCTGCAAGCCATGCAGATGGAGAGAAGGGAAAGGGGACAGTGACAGAAGGTTTGGACACCAGACAGCAGAGGGGTAAGAGAACTGGTGTGGCGGACTCAAGAATGCTGAACCCGAAGTCAGCAGGAAAGAGCTGGGAAGGAGCTGTGGAAGGCTCTGGAATGGGCAGCACCAGGTTCTTCCATGGGAGAGAAAAGCCAGGTGAGATAAGTAGAGAACCAGGGGGATTCTCTGCAGGAAGGCACGAGTCCCCAGACTCCTCCTCCTTCCTAAGCAGCTGGGACCCCCTGCCACAGTGGCAGAGACTACAAGTGACTCTCTTGGAGCAAAACCATTGGGTGTGGGATATGATAATGAACAAATCCAAGAAAAGTGAATGTTGAGACCCCTAGGTTTCTTCTACTCAGCTTCTAGCATTCTAGCAGGAGACTAGAAAAGCCTCTTCTGAGGACCCTGACCAACCCAGGAGAAAATATCTGGAATCTGACATTGAGTTTTCCCAATAAAATAGCTGAGTGACCACCCTGTGGTGGAGCTACAGTGAGCAAGCCCTCAGCAGTGCACCTGCAGCCCCAGTCAGCCCACCCCTCACCTACAGCCCCCAGGGAGGCCACCCCTCACCTACAGCCCCCAGGGAGGCCACCCCTCACCTACAGCCCCCAGGGAGGCCACCCCTCACCTACAGCCCCCAGGCAGCCCACCCCTCAGCTACAGCCCCCAGGCAGCCCACCCCTCAGCTACAGCCCCCAGGCAGCCCACACCTCATTCTTTTTTTTTTTTTTTTGAGACAGAGTTTCACTCTTGTTGCCTAGGCTGGAGTGCAATGGTACGATCTCGGCTCACTGCAAACTCCACCTCCCAGATTCAAGCGATTCTCCTGCCTCAGCCTCCCGAGTAGCTGGGATTACAGGCATGCACCACCACACGCAGCTAAATTTTTGTATCTGTTTAGTAGAGATGGGGTTTCACCATGTTGGCCAGGCAGGTCTTGAACTCCTGACCTCGTGATCCACCCACCTCAGCCTCCCAAAGTGCTGGGATTACAGGCATGAGCCACCACGCCCGGCCCACACCTCATTCTTAAGTGTGAACCAAGTGATGCCCAGGGATCCGCAGACACATTAGGAAATCTTCCAGGGTATGAAAGACAGAGGCCCAGAGAAACGGACCATGCATGGAAAAGAAAACTAGGAGAAAGGTGGTATCAACGGCCTTAGAGAGACTAAGAAAAATTATTGATCTATGAAACAGGAAAACGATTCTTATAAAAAATCTCAGGATACGAAAAAAGATGTTTTAGGAAGCAAAAAAGTAATCACAGTGATGAAAGACCTAGAAAGTATGAAAACTAGAACTAATCAGAGGAGAAAGCAACAGTGGGCCAGACTAGAAAATCCAACATTTATGCAGTAAGAGTTCCAGAAATACTGAATATTAAGAATGAAGGGGATACAATAATTCCAGAACATTTCCCAGAACTCAAGGCCATGAGTTTCTGAAGGGAAAGGACCCACCTTGGGCTCTGCACAGTAGCTAGAAAAGACACTGGAACCAAGACAGCATGAGCACATTCTGCAGCACCGGGAATAAGAGATGATCCTCTATGTTTCTAGAAAGAAAAAAACAGTTTTCATACAGAGGATCAAGAAAAACATGATGTCAAAATTCCACCAGCAACATTGGAAGCTAGAAGAAATGCAGCAAGGCCTTCAAACGTCCAAAGAAAAACTATTTCCAACCTCAAGTTCTACTCCCAATCTGAATTATCATCTAACCATGAGGATAGACTAAGATATTTTTCAACACATAAGGTCTGAAAAAATTACATCCCATATACTCTTCCTCATGGAAGCTACTAGAGAAGGCACCGTGCCAAAATGAGGCTGTGAATCCCACAAGGAAGATGTGGGCTCCAGGAGTCAGGAGCCCAAACATGAGAAAGAAGCTGGTGAACCCCTCAGCATGATGGCAGAGTGGAGTCCAAGACAGGAGCTGCACGCCGGCCTGGAAACGAGCCCCAGCCAGGCAGCTCAGGAAAAGCCTTCACGACAGGACAGACAGTGCCCCCACAACCAGAGGAGAGGTGAGGGTTACGTTAGTGTTGTGTGCATAGAAGACTAAGTACTGGGTATGAACAGGAAGGGAAAGGTAAAGAAGTTCAGGAAATGATAATTCATACAGGCTCAGCAGGGACCAGAGTTTTCATCGTCATAAAATGTAAAGACTCAATGCTAATCTAACCAAGTCTATCTCACGTCTGGGTGTGGGAAATGTGTGTGTTGGGAGGGGTTGGTATGTGAGTGGGAGAGGAAATAAAGCTAAATCCACATTTCCCATGGTACAAAAACAATAGATCACACCAAACTGAAAAGCCGAGGAGTAATTCAGACCAGTTATTTATACCTATGGAAGCAAATATTAAAAGATTCAGTTAAAAGAGTTGAAAGTTCCTGGAGGGCAGAAGATAAGGAACAATAGTCAGGGTACTACTATTTTTTGTCACAAGCCTGGTACAATTATCTGGCTCTCTAAACTATATGTGTGTGTGTGTGATTTGGATAAAAATAATAAACTGAGATTAAGAAAGAATAAAAGATAAAGAGATTAGTCTAGATGCAGCACAGAAAGACAGACCGCAAATATACAAGAGAAGTTAAGAGAAACCGTCAAGAGTTAGAGGGGCTAATGTGTCTGTCTGATGAGCATTACGGAAGGAGAGAGGAGAGAAAATGGGGGAGAGGCATCTTTGGAGTGAGGATATCCATGAGTTTTCCAGAACTGACGATAGCTGTGGGTGCTTAGATTTAGGAAACCTAATGAACTCTAAGAAAGACAAACAAAAAGAAAAACCAAAGGCAAAAAGAAAATCTCAAATGCACCAGAGAACAAAGATACGTTACCTAGACTCACAGTTGACTTCTTGTTAGATATAATGGGAAACCGCAGACTATTTTCAAAGCACTGGCAGAAAAAAACCTGACAACCTAGAATTGTATACCCAGTAAAAGTGTGTTTACTCACCAAGGTCCAGGCTAGGCACACTTCTTTTTTTCACTGTATACTCTTTTGCTGAGTGATTTTATCAACTCTTGCTTTTGAAGATTTTAATCTTTTGAAGATTTTAAAATCTGTTTTCACCAAACCTGTTCTCTGTCTCACACTCCAGACCCTAAAATCCTTACTGTCTCCTTTCCCAAATGAAAGGGTGGGCTGTCCACATGTGCTCTTATCATTCCTCATCTCCCATTCATCCTTTAACCTATTGCATTCAGATTTCTTCCTCCTGCCCACAGACTCTCAAAGGCAATCAACCAGCTCCTTATTGGAAAACCCAGGGCTCTCTTCACCCTTCTTGAGAGCTTTGGACCCTACTGTGTTCCAGAACCACATCCCAGCTTCCAGTCAGAAATCTCTACCTTTGATTCAGCATGTCCAGCCCTCCACCCACGGTCTTCACCTGCACCCCTTGCACTGTTCCAGCTGCTCTCTCCTCCTGTGCCTGCTCTCCATCCATGGTGTTACCATCTGCCCAGTAACACAGCCCCTGTGTCAGTTCTGACAATTACCTTGCTCTCTTTCCCCATATCCAAGGGTTGCCAAATCTACTGATTCTGGCTCAGAAATATCTTTTATTAATTTTATTTTTGATAAATATAAATCATATTTATTGTGGAATTTTAAAAAATACAAATAAGTAAAAAGAAACAAATTACATCCAATCTGAATCTCATTCCCTAGAGATGATCATTTGGTGAATATATTTCAGACTTTTTCTGTAAAACTATACATACTGAAATAAGTATATGTTGTTTGGTTACAGATTATATGTAAACAAAAATAAGATATTATACAAACTGTTTCAGTGTGCTTTTATTACTTATCAATATAAGTAATATAGATAACATCTTGCTTTTATTACTCATCAGTATGTTATGAATGTTTCCCGTGTAAATAGATTTATATACCATTTTAATTGCTGTACATACCCCATAATATAGCAGCACCTTGATTTATATAAAAATTCACTTTACACTGAACATGTAGATGTTTTATATATCGTGGAAATATAAACAATACTGTAGCAGTGGTGTTGGTCTTCTTTCTTTTCCTGGAACCATCCACCCTCCCTCTCTTGCCGCAGGGCCTTTGCACCTGTGGTTTCCTCTGCCTGCAACACTCTTAGCATCCACTTTCAATCCACCTCCACCCAGTGAATTCCCCCTAATCCAAACACACCTCCTCAGGGAAGCCTTCCCTGACTGCCATGCTTGCTCAACACATCCCACCCCCTCAGCCCATTACTGCTCCTTTGCCACATATTCCACGGTTCCACTCTGACCTTTAATTACGTGATGATTCATACGAGAATAATCACTTTAGACTGTGAGTGCTGGGAGGGAAGGGACCATAACTCTCTTGCTCACTGCCATCTTTCCTGTTCCTGATATCATGGGCATTCAAAAATATTTATGAAATGAATGAATAAATGAGTGAAAAAAAATGATACAATGCATATGTTGGAAATGTCTCGAATCTGTGTTTTTTTCCTTCATTGTTACCACCCCTGCCTGGGTTCAGGTCTGTGCTCCTGCAACAGCCTCCTAATTAACCTCGCTTTCAACTTCTTCCACTTTGCCATTAGCACTAATTTTCCAAAACATAAATCAGACAAAAGTAAGCAGAGAAAAAGCAGTAATCAGAAAACGCAAAATAAGATGGTATTGTACATTCCTAGCGGGGGTGTAAAATGGTATGGCCACTATGGAAAGATACTGTGGTTCCTCAGAAAGTTACTGTATGATCCAGCAATTCCACTTCTGGGTATGTACGCAAAAGAAGTGAAAGCAGGGACTCGACCAGATACTTGCTACATCAATGTCCATTGCAGCATTAGGGTAAACAAAACGTGGTTCATCCGTACAATGGAATATTATGCAGTCACAAGAAGAGAGGACATTGTGACACATGCTACAACATGGACGGCACTTTAGAAATGCTGTGCTAAGTGAACTAAGCCAGATACAAAGGGACAGAAATTGTATGAGTCCATTTATGTGAAGGACTTAGAACAGTCAAAAGAAAGAAAGTAAAATGAGGGTTACCAGAGACTGGGGAAAGGGGATGATGGAGAGTCTGATGGGTACAGAATCTCTGTTTGGGATGATGAAAAAGTTCTGGAAAAATTCAGTGATGGTGGTTGTGTGACACTGTGAATATATCTCATGCCACTGAATTGTATACTTTAAAGGTTTAAAACAATAAATTTTATGTTATGCATATTTTGCCACAATCTTAAAAGACAAGGCACAGAGCAGAATGTATGGAATGCTGCCATCTGAATGGGGAAAAGGAACCTAAATAAAAGTTAAAATTTCAAAAAACAATAAGTTGCTACAAATAAGTCCCTATGTGTCAATAATCAGACAAAGAATACAAATAGATTAAAGAAACCTACTGAACATGGCTTATTAGATTTGCTTTTCAAAAGATTCAGCTATATTTAGCTTACAGAAGACACACCGAAAACAAAACTGCCACACAGAAAGTGCAAAACTAAAGGAACATTCTAAAGCCTAACTCACTAGTACTGCACTGGAAAAGAAACCACGGTGCAGCAACATTACCGTCAGACAGGAAAGAACTGAAGGCAAAATGCGCCAAGATACAGAGGCATAGTCATTAACAACTGATGGAATAATTCACCAAGAAGATGGAACAATCATGAATTTGTATGACCTTCATGCTATAGATTTGAAATATATAAACCAAAATAGAATTATAAGGAAAAAGGAGACAAATTCATAATCTTAAGTGAGGGATCTCAACACATCTTTATCAAAAACATAAAAATCACACAAAATTGAATAAGCAATTGGCAGATGTAAACAACAAAATAAACCAATGAATGGATAGATAACTGCCCCCAACAAATAGAGAATATACATGTTTTTCAAATTAATATAGAATATTTTCAAAATTGATTGCATTAGGTCATAAAGGAAGTGTTCATTAATTTCAAAGAATTGATACGCAGACTACATTGTCTACAGAGTAATTAAATGAAAAAATTAGCAATTAAAATATCATTTAAAAATATATACACATACATACACATACACGTATATATAATACAAATGTGGACACAATGAAATGTACATCTAAATAACTCATGAGGTAAAGAGAATGTTACAATAAAAATGACAAGCTATTTCAAATGGATGATAGTGAAAGTACTGCCTATCAACTCTTGTAAGATGCATTAAAGTAGTCCATAGGGGTAATTTACAGCTTTAAATGAATTTCCTAAAAAAAAAAAAAAAAGATTTTAAAGGTTGAAAATAAGGTAAGCAGTTAACACAAAAAGCTAGTAAAACAAGAGAAGGAAATAATAAAGACAGCAGTAAAGAGCAGAAATTAATGTACTTCATGAACCACAACCGAGAAAATCAATAAAACCAAAAGGTGGTGCTCTGAGAAGGCTGACAAAATAGACAACCTCTCCTGGGACTGATCGAGAAAGTCTAGAAAAGGTCAAAGACCATAATTATAGATACAGAGTTCAACTTTAAATATAGAATATATGAATAGGAATATATGAATAAATTTGAAAGTTTTGAGAATTCAATACTTTTTAAGAAAAACATAAAATATCAAAATTGACTCAAGAAGAAACAAAAAAGAAAATATTAACTACAAAAGAAAGTGAATGAGTAACCTATCACCTTCACCACTCCAACTCTGATAGACACCAAACCCAGAAAGTTTTTCAGACAAGTTTTTTCAAATGTTCAATGAATAAATAAATCCTACCTTACCCAAACTTTTTTAGAGGCTAGAGAAAAAGAAGCCAGTGGGGTTGGGATGGGGAAGCCTAACTAATGCATTTTATTAGGCAATACAATATTGATACCAAAATGAAAGAATGTATGAGAAAGAAACATTACAGGTGTATCTCACTTGTGAACAAAGATTCAAAAATCCTAAAGAGCTAAATCTTGCTGTGCATACAAAAGATAATATTAGTATCTTTTGATACTAATATTGATATTATTGATATAGAGAACATAATGATCAAATTGGGCTTAATCCCTGGAATGCAAAGGCAGATTAACATTGGAAAGTTTGTTGTCATAGATATATTATGAGATTAAAAGAGGAAAACAATCTGATCATTTCAACAAATACATAAAAAGGCACTCAATAAAATTTACCAGTCCTTTATTATAATTCTGATAATTATAATAATAGCAAATTCCTTAGGAAACTAGGAATAGAAGGAAGCATCCTTAACCTGAGAAGGGCACGTAACAGAGAAGGCAGTCAGTCAGTCCTGCAACAGCCACTTCCCCTCATCCGACAGTGGCAGCAACTGTAGTGGAGCATGTGGTTGGCTCACCTCAAGAGTGCATTTCCCAGCTTCCTATATAGTTGGCCTGACCACATGACTAGGCTCTGGCCAAAGGGCTATCAGTGGAAGTGATTTTGGCAATTGCTGGTCTTGCCATGAAAGGTTAAGGAATGTGCACTCGCCTTCCTGTTTTCTCTTCCCCAGTGTCTGGAAGATGAATGTAAGGGTAGGGGCTGGTGCAGCCTTCTTAGACCACAAAATACAAGCCCTCCATTGAAGATGTCAGGGCAACTAAGATAGAAATCTGAGACAATAATATTGATTAGCCACCACATTAGTCCTGAAATGGTTGTAGTTTTGAGTCTTGGTTATAGCATCTGAGTATGTATTCTACCTAATAATGGCATCTCTCAAAAACCTACGGCAACTGTCTTATTTAGGGCAAGGCAAGGCAATTTTAGAAGTATTTAGAATTTAGGAGCAATGCATCAGTGCCCCAAACCAGAACTTCCATTCATCACTATGAGGTTCTAGACAGTATAATAAGGCAAGGAAAAAGGAAAAGAGTACAAAGATGGGGAAGGTATCACGGTCCAATATCTGTGACAAGACCATTGTTTAAATAGAAAGTTGAAGGAAATCCACAGACAAATCATTACAAATAAGCAGCAAGATTCACGCCTGGAGTGGGATTGAGAACCCCAGATCAGACCCATATGTAATCAAACCCTGAGAGCTGATGGGGCTGCACTGCAGATATTGTGGACTGTGTCCGTGTTTTGCCATATATGGTGCTAGACAATTAATTGTCCATATGGAAAAAAATAAAATTGAATCCTTACCTAATGCCATTCATGAAAATCAATTCCAAGTGTTTTAAAGCTCAATGACAAAAGCAGAAATGTAAAACTTTTAGTAGAAATTCTAACAGTTATCCCACCTTGATCTAGATTACAGTGAGCATCATTCCATTAAAGGCGCTGTCCTGGAGGTGCAGATTGCCTCAGTGCGGGCACACTGGCAACACTGCAATACTTTTTGGGTCATCCTGCCCTGTGGCTTGCTGAGAGGGTAACGATAATGTTCAAGGAAATACTCATGATACCCTCTGTCAAATTCACTTCCCACAGGCATATTGAATCCTGAAATTTTAGAGTCTTGTGGTTGAAAAGACCTAAAATACAGTTTTTTTTTTTTTGAAATCGGTTCTCACTATGTTGCCCAGGCTGGTCTCGAACTCCTCGGTTCAAATAATCCTCCTGCTTCAGCTTCCCAAAGTGCTGGGACTACAGGTGTAAGCTACCATGCCCAGCTCAATGACATATATTCTAAACTCATTCTTAATTCACTGTCCATCCTGACATATTGCTTACTATAAAACACTTAATAACATTGGATTAAATATTTAAAACCTTTTAGATGGCTATTTGAACTGGTAAAAAATTAAGGAAACCCAAGAAAGGGCAAAATTCAGAGGGCCAAAACTGAAGCCCAAAGTGACCTCTGAAGCCTCTGCTGATCCCAGCAACCAAAGGCGCTAGTTAACTGCTGCGTGGAGGAGAAAGGGGGAACTACGACAACCCTAACAATGTCAAACGCTTACAAGGACAAGTGCAATCTGCTGGGCTGTGCTCTAGGTGCTTTACGTATATTAACCCCAGTCAAAAGCATGCTCGAGGTAGAAGGTCTGCTGTAGGATCTACACATGGACCAGAACTGCAGAGGGCTCCACCCTGGGAACAAATGCCCTGAAAACAAATGGCAAGGAAATGTGTGTGTGATCCTGGCTGGTGGGAGGGGAGGAGGCTCACTTCAAGTTGAAATCTGAATTCATACTGTGCAGCCTAATTAAAAAAAAATTAGCCAAAAATTGTAAGTCGTCGAAGTTGGAAGTACCACCAAGCTCCAAGTGGAAGCAAACAAACCTTCTCTGAAGAGCACATTCTCAAAACAAGCCTTGAAGAACTCCCACAGGGAAAGGCCCAGTGATTATAATTCACAGTTTAAAAAAATCACAAAATATGTGAGGTCCCAACCATAAAGGGAAAAATTCAAGAGATGAAACAAACACAGAATGAGACAGAGACTTTACTTTAGTTAGGAGCTACAGAGAAGATATTTAATATTTTTAAATATAAAATAAGAAATCAAAAGTGTGAGTAAGCAACAAGAGACTACCAAAAAAATGACCATCCAGATTTGACCTTCTGCTCCATCAGAATTCTGATGGCAATAATTAATCTAGTTAATCAGAGACAAAAGGCCACATGAAGAAACAGTATCACAGACTGTACAATCTATGCCTGAAATCTTAGGGTTTGGGCTGGGTGCAGTGGCTTACACCTGTAATACCAGCACTTTGGGATGCCGAGGGGGGAGGATTCCTTGAGCTCAGGAATTTGAGACCAGCCTGGGCAACATAATGAGACCCTATTTCTAAAATAAAAAATTTTTAAAAAGCTGGCCTGTGATCTCAGGAGGTTGAGGCAGGAGGATTGCGGGAGCCCAGGAGGTCAAGGCTGCATTGAGCTATGATCATACCACCTCTCCATATCAATTCATCCAGCCTAGGTGACAGAGTGAGATCCTGTCTCAAAAATAATGAAACTGAGTCTGGATTTTCTTAAAGTCAATCAATATATGAAGGGCTAATTAAAGCTGTCCTAAAAGGCCGAGTGCATTGGCTCACGTCTGTAATTCCAGCACTTTAGGAAGGTGGGCGGATGACTTGAGGCCAGGGGTTCAAGATCAGCCTGGCCAACATGGTGAAAACCCATCTCTACTAAAAATACAAAATTAGCTGGGCATGATGGTGCATGCCTGTAATTCCAGCTACTCGGGGGGCTGAGGCATGAGAATTGCTTGAACCTGGAAGGCAAACGCTGCAGTGAGCCAAGATCACACCACTGCAGTCCAGCCTGGGCAACAGAGCCAGACTTTGTGTCAAAAACAAAAACAAAACAAAAAACAAAAAAAAGTCCTAAAAAATATCTACACTCATGGTATAAAACCAATTCTTGCTTTTCTGAGAGGAAGAAAACTCTCTCCATTCTAGTGGACCGTGCTCCTTCTCACTCTATGAAATAATTGTCCAAAAACGTATAATCTAACACTTATAGGCAACCCTCATTTTACTGTACATTGTTCTATTGGGCTTCACAGGTAATGCTTTTTTTATAAAACAAATTGAAGGTTTGTGTCAACTCTGCATCAAGCAAGTCTATTGGTGCCATTTTCCAAGAGCATGCGCTCACTTCATGTCTCTTTATCACATTCCTGTAATTCTTGTAATGTTTCAAACCTTTTCATTATTGTTATGTCTGTTATAGTGATCTGCAATCTGTGTTCTTTGATGTCACTAGTGCAATTGTTTTGGAGTACCACGAGCCACATCCATATAAGAGCACGAACTTAACTGATGAATGCTGAGTGTGTTCTGACTGCTCCACCAACTGGCGGTTCCCTGTATCTCTCCCTCTTCTCAGGCCTCCCTATTCCCTGACACACAACAGTATTGAAATTACTCTAATTAACAACTCTACAATGACCTCTAAGTGTTCAAGAGAAAAGAAGAGTCCCATGTCTCTCACTTTAAATCAAAAGATTAAGCTTAGTGAGGAAGGCATGTTGAAAGCCAAGATAGGCTGTGAATCAAAGGAAAAGCTTTTGGAGGAAATTAAAAGTGTTACTCCAGTGAACACACAAATTATAAGAAAGCAAAACATTGCTGACATGAAGAAAGCCTGAGAGGTCTGGAGAGAAGATGAAACTGGCCAAAGCCTAATCCAGAGCAAGGCACTAAAGCTTGTCAATTCTATTAAGGCTGAGAGAGGTGAGGAAGCTGCACATCAAAAGTTGGAAGCTAGCAGAGGCTGGTTCATGAGGTTTACGGAAAGACGCCACCTCCATAACAGAAAAGTACGAGGAGAAGCAGCAAGTGCTGATGGAGAAGCTGCAGCAAGTTCTCCAGAAGATCCAGCTGAGATCATTGATAAAGGTGGCTACACTGAACAACAGGTTTTCAGTGTAGATGAAGCAGCCTTCTATTAGAAGAAGATGCCACCTAGAACTTTTGCAGCTGGAGAAGAGAAGTCAATGTCTGGCTTCAATGCTTCAAAGGACAGGCTGGCCCTCTTATTGGGATATGATGTAGTTGGTGACCTTAAGTTGAAGCTAATGCTCATTTCCCATTCTGAAAATCCTAGGGCTCTTAAGAATGTTGCTAAAACTACTCTGCCTTGTGCTTTACAAATGGAACAACAAAGCCTGAATGACAGCACATCTGTTTACAGCATGATTTACTGAATATTTTCAGCCCACCGTGGAGACCTATTACTCAGAAAAAGATTCCTTTCAAAATATTACTGCTCATTGACCGGGTACCTGGCCCCCCAAGAACTCTGATGGAGCTGTGCAAGGAGATTAATTTTGTTCTCATGCCTTCAAACACAATATCCATCCTGTAGCCCATGGATCAAGGCGTCATTTTGACTTTCAAGTCTTATTATTTAAGAAATACATTTCAGCTGGGTGCGGTGGCTCAAGCCTGTAATCCCAGCACTTTGGGAGGCCGAGATGGGCGGATCACGAGGTCAGGAGATCGAGACCATCCTGGCTAACCCAGTGAAACCCCGTCTCTACTAAAAAAATACAAAAAACTAGCCAGGCGAGGTGGCGGGCGCCTGTAGTCCCAGCTACTCGGGAGGCTGAGGCAGGAGAATGGCGTAAACCGGGGAGGCGGAGCTTGCAGTGAGCTGAGATCCGGCCACTGCACTCCAGCCTGGGCGACAGAGTGAGACTCCGTCTCAAAAAAAAAAAAAAAAAAAAAAAAAGAAATACATTTCATAAATCTATAGCTGCTATTGATAGTGATTCCTCTGATGGATCTGGGCAAAGTGAATTGAAAACCTTCTGGAAATTATTCCATTCTATGTGCCATTAAAAATATTCATGATTCATGGGAGGAAATAAAAATATCAACATTGAAAGGAGGCTAGAAGTTGATTCCAACCCTCGTGGATGACTTTGTGGGGTTCAAGACTTCAGTGGAGGAAGTCACTGCAGATGTAGAAATAGCAAGAGAATTAGAATTAGAAATGGAACCTGAAGATGTGAATGAATTGTTTCATTACCAGGATAAAACTTCAATGAATGAGGAGTTGCCTCTTACAGATGAGCAAAGAAAGTGGTTTCTTGAGATGGAATCTGCTCCTGGTGAAGATGCTGTGAACACTGCTGAAATGACAATACAGGATCTAGAATATTCCATAAACTGAATAGATAAAGCGGTGCAGGGCTTGAGAGGATTAACTCCAATTTTGAAAGTTTTACTGTGGGTAAAATGCCATCAAACAGCATCACGTACTACAGAGAAATCTTTCCTGAAAGGAAGAGTCAGTTGATATGCCAAACCGCATTGCCTTATTTTCAGGAACTGCACTGCAACCCCAGCCTTCAGCCCCCCACCACCCACATCAGTCAATAGCCATGACATTAAGGTAAGACCCTCCATCAGCTAGAAACTGACAACTCGCTGAAGACTCAGATGATTGTTAGCATTTTCTAGAAATAGTGTTTTTAAATTAGGGTATGTACTGTTTAGATAGAATGCTATTGCACACTGATTCAACTACAGCATGTTTATAGTTATATGAACATAATTTCTACATGCATTAGGGAACCAAAAGCCTTGTGTGACTTGCTTTATTGTGATTTGCTCTGTTGTGGTTGTGGAGCTGAAGCTGCAGTACCTCCAATGCATGCCTGTATGTTGCTGCCTACACCAAAAAAGGCCTGTTATAAACGTTTTTATATTTTATATTTTACATTAAATTATTAAGCTTTATATTTTACAGTTGCTTTAAAAAACTACATAGCAAATCAATGTTTAACATATACAAAAATGGTTAAGAAACACATTTGTAACAGTACTGGAAAGGTAGATGTTAATTACTTTAAAAATCTGGCCAGGCATGGTGGCTTATGACTGTAATCCCAGCACTTTGGGATGCCATGGCGGGTGGATCACCTGAAGTCAGGAGTTCGAGACCAGCCTGGCCAACATGGTGAAACCTCGCCTCTACTAAAAATACAAAACTTAGCTGGGCGTGGTGGCAGTTGTCTGTAATCTCAGCTACTCCGGAGGCTGAGGCAGTAGAATTGCTGGAACCCGGGAGGCGGAGGTTGTAGTGAGCCGAGATTGCGCCACTGCACTCCAGCCTGGGCCAACAACAGCAAGACTTCATCTCAAGAAAAAAAAAAAAAAATTTAAAATCCATCAATACGTTTCCAATAAAATAATCAGAAAACATTTAACTACCTCTTCAGTTTACATCAGTACCATTTTAATCATGCAGATTAATTATTCGTTTAAAAATAATTCCCAATTTTTTATGGCTAATGAAACAACAACAAAAAGTTGGGATTCATTGTTTCAAGTTTCAGGGGTAAGGCACTAAGAGAGGGACTAAAAAGGGTAGTTCCAGCTCTATTTGGAGGAGGAAGATGAACGAGTAAAACCCTTGTCTACCACAGCAAGAGGCAGGAGACAATCTTTACAGGTGTGGAGGTTCCCCCAGGAAACCTGAAAGCAGAAGTTGCTAACAGTGGAAGCTTCTTGGAGGGAGACAGACTATGGGGAGAAGTGGAGCAGGATATTATCACTTTCCACTGGAGCCTTGCCTGTAGTAATCGATTTTTACCCATGCCA
Organism: Theropithecus gelada; assembly: GCF_003255815.1. Classification (NCBI taxonomy): domain Eukaryota; kingdom Metazoa; phylum Chordata; class Mammalia; order Primates; family Cercopithecidae; genus Theropithecus; species Theropithecus gelada. The sequence continues at coordinate 6,204,773 of NC_037682.1, read as the reverse complement.
TCACTAAAAACAAATACAAAAAATTAGCTGGGCATAAGGGCACATGCCTGTAGTTCCAGCTACTTTGAAGGCTGAGCTGGGAGGATCACCTGAGCCCAGGGGGTTGAGGCTGCAGTAAGCCACGATTGCACCTCTGCACACCAGCCTGGGTGACACAGTGAGACCCTGTCTGAAAAAAAAATGTTATAAAATAAAATAAAAAGTACTGTCATGTGTTTTTCTCTCTATTGATGGCCAATTATAATAACAATCCCTCGTAGCCTGTATGCAGCAGAGACTCCCATGAGAGTGGGACTAACTCGCACTAAGAAAATTACATTCCATTGCCTTGTGCTCGTGACTTAGTTGTGGGGAGTAAAAATGTAAAGGAAATGGAAAGTTATTGATGGCGATGATGCCACAAGTGCGAGTGAAGCAAGCAACGGAGGATCCCCTGCTTCTGTTCCTTCACCTGAGCCGTGTCTCCACACGAGGACAGGTGGCATGTATGGAGAGACACCAGCACGAGGTCAGGGGTCTGCCACCAAGAGACCTCACTGCTTGGGTGAATTTACCTATTCCTTAGCTTTTCCAAAAGCAGAACACACACTTTATTAGTATTTCCAGAGATGACTGGTTTCTCAGTGATGGATTGATTCCAACCAAATCACAATGCATTATCAGAATGTCATGCATCAATTTATGATGGAAATAACATTCTTTTCCAGTGCCCAAAATGTTCACATTCTTTCTCCAAGGCCTCTCATTTCTCAGTATGGAGCTACTAGGAAGCTAAGTCCATGGTCAGACAGTTGCATGTTGAGCACAGAATTCGAGGTGTGTAGTCATCGAGTAGATTGGGAGGGCTCTAAGTCTCTTGCCCACCGCACACAGCACTTCCCTGGAGAAGCCAGCTCTGTGCCCTCACAGACGGTGCCTCTGTCACCTGCCAGCACTGGACACACTCTGGGCCTCCTTTCCTCTGTTCCAGTGCTGACCGACCGCCCTCATGATGGTCCATTCTTTCTTACGTGCGTCGGTGGCCAATTAAGCTAGGAAGCTGCTTCTAGACAAGAAGCTGTTTCTTTGGCCTTCCATTCTGACGTAATTCAAGTTAAGCCTTTCTTAGAGTCATCTGGTTTCCAAGTCCTTAGGAGTTACCTCACTTTGCCCCCAGTTACAGTCTACACCCTGCTCTAGGCTTCATGGTCATTTGACATGCCTGGTCCCCCACACCCAGCCAGCAGCTGAGCAGCCCCCATCCCCAGGAGCCCACCACCCTGCACAGCTCTGTCCTCTGGACACCACCACCTGGTCCTCCTCCGCATCCGACATCTCCATCCGGGCAGGCTGCACTGGCTTGACAGCGTCACAGGGTCCAGGCTTTCTCCCTCTGTCCTTCCTCCTCCTTACCCAGAGCCGCATCTTTAGTTTCCTCATCAGTCATGTTATGGCGTTTCCAACGTTCAGAGAAGTATATGACCTCATAGACTAAACCAATGATAGCTCAAATATTTTCAGACAGTCAACCCTATACTGTCTGCAATTACTTTTTAAAAATCAATTTGTTTTTCCATTTTGGTTGTGTGAACTAAGTTTCATGGACTTCTGGATTTCTACCCACTGGTGCACCCCCACATCACTGTCCCGTCACTGGGGCTCTCAGTGACTTCAGCAGGAGCTCTGCAATGGAAAAATCACGTGGAGACTGTGGTTAGGGTCATCAGACATTGGGACTAGGAAATGTTTTCCCTTTTCAACATGTAACTTAAGGCTAGGCAGACATAAGAGCAGAAAGCAAGCAGCCCACAGCAAGAGCTAAGGGAGGGCAGACAGCACAGACACCAGACGCCAACTTTCACAGGGCGGCCGAGGAAACTGATGCACCCAGTGCTGTCAAGCATGGCAATGAGGTCCGCCTCCTACTTCAGCCACATCGTCTACTTCCAGTCCCCGACTCCACGTGACAATCGGCCCTGTCACCCTTTGACCACACCTCCTGGCTGGGGGAGAACTTTTCTGAGAAAATTTCAATGTAGAGTAAACCAATTCATAAAACTTTTTAAAAATAGGATGTGGAAATATTACAGTTAACGCTCAACAATGACATGGTTAGCACTTGTCTGAGGGGCTAGAGGATGCGAGCCAAAACCCAAGAAAAATTACGCCCCTTGAAGTGTGAGCCACTAGTATCTTGACTAAATTAGTTCGCCCAGATAATACCAAAAATCCATACCAGGTTCATGCAAAAGTGGCTGCTTCTCGCTGGTCTCGCTGTTCTGGACAACGAGCATCAGGACAAGATTGTTGAGAAGTAACTGTAACACGTGCAGTGCTAGCCATTCTGGTTTCTCTAGACTATGCTCCACTTACTGACTTCTAAGCAACCTTATTTCATATTTAATAATGAAGGATTTGTGATTACTTACAATTTCAGACACTGGGATTTGGTACAGTTACATGGCTTTTTAGACTTTGTGTCCCATGAACTAAGAGTTACTCTATAAAGATTAAAAAAGAAAATGTATTCAGATCGTTACTCCTTATATAGAGAATTAGCTAAGCATCTGGTGTTTTTCAACACATTGTGAGAATCTCAACACCAGATAGTTATAGGTATTATTGATAGATGCCTAATCATGAAGTGGGAGTTTCCAATGTGATGCAACTAGCGCCACCAAACACAGCCACACATGCCCAGGGAGTCAGTGTGTGTGTGTAGCGGTGTCCTAAGGCTGCTCTCCCTTCCCAAGATGTCTTCCAGGAAGTCAGTGGTATGTGCAGAGCAGAGTCCTAAGGCTGCTCTCCCTTCCCAAGATGTCTTCCAGGAAGTCAGTGGTATGTGCAGAGCAGGGTCCTAAGGCTGCTCTCCCTTCCCAAGATGTCTTCCAGGGAGTCAGTGTGTGTGCGGAGCGGGGTCCTAAGGCTCTTCACCCTTCCCAAGATGTCTTCCTGGAGTTCTTCTCCCCCTGACCTGTTTAAACCTCTATTTTTTTTTTTTTTGTGCTCCTCTCCCCACCAAACAGCTCTTTCCCCAAAAAAAAATCTGAATGCTAATAGGAAGTACAAATTAAAGAACAATAGATAAAGCGTCGTTCGTCTTCAGATATACCAGTGCTAAAGCAGTCCACGCTGTAATATTACTAACAATATCAAAGCATGTTAGTAATCACTTAAGTGTGCCATGTGATCACTGGGGACTTTCCTCATTTTAGGAAGGGATTATTACAACTCCTTCCTAATTACATTTTGTGATTAGCTCAGAAGTCATCTTCAGGGGCATTAGAGAAGAAACAAACTCCTCCTCTAATGTGTCTCTGGGTGTTGCTGAACGTGAGGGCAGCTGCACCTTAAACCATCAGGAGAAGTTCCCAAGCATTGCTCAGAAGAGACACTCACCAAGGAGCTCAGAACATTTGCAATGGAAGTGGTTCAATAGGCTGTGGTGACAAGGAGGGGAACGTGTACAAAACACCATGTGACAAAAACCAAACTAGATGAATTCTAAACGAATACAGCATTTAATTTAGAATTCTGTGACAGGGCTGTCCCTGTACCCAGTGTGGGCGTGCATCTGTATTAGTGTGCTCTTTGAAGTCATGTACACAGGTCTCATCTCTGCGACGCACTGGCCACTTCTGAGCAAGGCTGCATCTTAGTCTTGGGTTTCCTACCAGAACTCGAACAGCACCTGGCACACAGTCCGTGCTTGCTGTCAGCCTCATGCCATCTCATGGAGCATAGGGGTTGGTAACTAATACAAACGCCCTAAAGAGAGGCAAAGTCTTTGCCCTGTCCTCTGTGCTCCGAGCGCCCGCACGCTCAGCTCTCTTGACTGGCTGTCAGAGCTGAGGTCAGCCCCAAATCCCCCTCACTTGGCCTGCCCTCACCTCACTGCTCTGGTATGCATGACTGACTGGTCTGCCGCCCCTGCGCTCACCACCTGTGCCTCTGTTTAGTGACCCATCCTGCTCCCCATGGGAAACAGCTCATGGCACATGAAACTGGGGCAAGCTGCTAACTTTGACCTCTTCTGGAGAAAGCTACCATTTTAGAGATAAAGACGATGTTGCTGAATTCTGTATTAATTGAGAATTCATCTAGTTTGGTTTTTCCTTTAGAGATAGGAGAGTTACAGCTTTCCGCCCTCGTGGGTGCCTAGAGGTGGCAGGTCTAGCCATCCTGCCACCTGGCCTGTTCACCTGTGGGTCAGACCTGGGCCTGTTCAGAGGGGGCTCTGACAGCTACTTCACTGCTCTTGTCCTTGGCCCTCTCAGACCTGCCCTGAGCTGGGGCACAGGGTGGACCGGCCCTCCCTGTCCAGAGGAACAAAAACTGTTCCCTTGAGGAAGTGGCGTTGGGGCTTGTGGAGGCAGTCCAGTGGGGAACCACTGTAACTGTGGAGGGAGGGTGACAGGCCCACGAGTATCTACAGAGGCAGGAGGAGGCCAGCAGGCATTTACTAGAAATCACTGTGTGGCCAGGACCATGGTCAGTGCTTCAGGGGACACCAAGGATAACTATCTATTTAACACATGGTGCCTGTCCTGGAGGAATCCACCAAGTCAGCAGGGATACGAGACACAGGCAATGGAAACATTACAGCACATAAGAGAATAATCCACCAGCACACTGTGCAATACTGACTGTAAACGCCACAGAAACTCAGAATAATCAACCAGCACACTGTGCTATACCGACTGTAAACACTGCAGAAACTCAGAGGCAGCATAGTTCAGCATAGACGGAAGAAGTGAAAACCAAATGCTCTTGAAGGAGGTGGAACTTGACATCAGCTTTTAAGGCGGCAAGGTTTCTTCACTATTGCTCAACAGGACGGCCCAGTTTAAATAACAGCGTCAGCAAAGACACTCATCAGGAATGAGCACGGAGTGTGGGGCAGTGAGGGTCTCTGACTGCAGTGGACACTAAGTGGAAAATCACTTCCATGGCTCCAGATAGACTGCTCGGTCAGTGCCCATCTAAAAATTAAAGAGTTAGAAAAGATCTGGACAACTCTGCCTCAGAAAAGCCTTCTAAAAAAACTACACCACAACATGATAACCTCATCTTTAGCAAAAAAATTGCCGGAGAAGCAGACCCTTGAATATTCTCTATTATGGTGTTCATTATGTTACTAAAACCAGTAGCATCAACAATGTGTCAGAATTCACATTTATTACCAGATTGATAATGGGATTATTAAAGCTACAGAATGTCAGGACACGGATTTGTATTAAAGAGTTTTTATTAATATGATAAGCTAGTTAATAAGTTAGCCAGTTCACCCCCCAACCCTAACAAATGACCATCGGGTCAGCTCGCACGCTCAGCCTGCTGGCCTCCAGCCTGAGCTGAACTGCTTCTATGGCCTCTACTAGGTTAGATACATCGGAACCACACTGGGCTGCCAGAGTCTTGGTTGGGAACTCACACAGAATGAAACAACCAGCAAAACGTTCTCTGACTGCTTCCTTACCACTAACAATAAATTGGTAGAGATTCCAGCATATCATCAGCATTGTAGATGTCGAGATAAAAATCATCAGACCCAATTAAGTGGAGAGGCATCAGATCAAGTAATTATGTGCATAAAAAATACAAATACACATCTCATGTTGTTCCTGGCACACCATTTACAATAGAGAAATCTTTTGTAACCTTCAAAATAAAGAAAAACATGTGACTGATTGAAAAAAATCTAGTATAGATAGAGGAGGAGGAAAAGGAGAGAGGAAGAAGAGCAGGGGGAGGAGAACAAAGACGAGGATGAGGGGACGAGAAGAGGAAGGAGGAGGAGGAGAATGGGGAGCAGGGGGAGATGAAAAGGGGGAAAAGGAGAAATAGTTGCCCTGAAAACTCTCTCATGACTGCTCCTCTGTGCAAATGCCCATCGGCTGCACCACATGGAAGCCTCAGAGGGCACTGTAACTGGGAGAGTACACAGTTAAAGTATGAGAAGTATCAAATGTCCTTGAATGTTCTAGACACAATACAGCTCAGAGTGAGTCAATACTATCGACCAGATGCCCCCAGATTACAAGAAAAATGAGTATCTTCAGAACTGTGTCCTTTTAGATCATCCTGTGTAATGTATCAGCAGAATCTGGAAGTTGCTGAAGTCATTTTTGTTTGGTCCAGAAATGTTAACAGCCGTGATGAGATGACCAATTACAATGATAGCAACTGCACCCTCACCGATCCATCACACCCAGAGAGTGAAGCAAGCAGCAGGGCCCACGGTCTTATTCCGTCAAACTCAGCAAAAGCTGTCAACAGCCTGGGCACAGAATTACAACAGCTAAAGGAGCCACTGCAGAAGCTGAAGCAGCAGTGCCAGGGAGCAACCAACGCCCTTCAGTGACCATGAGAGCTGATGGTGTTGATCGGTTCCAGTGTGTTTCCGGATTTACAGCCTTTCATTCCAGCCCCAAACCACTCTCCTCACACTTACCAAGGCCATCACGAAGCCATGCCCGATGGCAGAACTCTGCAGGAGCCTAGAAAGCACTAGAGGCCGCGGGCTATATCCTGTAAGGTGCTTGACTGCTGTCTCTCAGGCCCAGGGTATGTGTTTGTCTTAGACTGTGGGCCAAAAGAACTGCTGCAGGCAGGCCAGGCACGCCTGTAATCCCAGAACTTTGGGAGGCTGAGGCAGGCGGATCATCTGAGGTCAGGAGTTCAAGACCAGCCTGGCCAACATGGTGAAATCCAGTCTCTACTAAAAAATACAAAAATTAAGGCCGGGCGCGGTGGCTCAAGCCTGTAATCCCAGCACTTTGGGAGGCCGAGACGGGCGGATCACGAGGTCAGGAGATCAAGACCATCCTGGCTAGCACGGTGAAACCCCGTCTCTACTAAAAAACACAAAAAAACTAGCCGGGCGAGGTGGCGGGTGCCTGTAGTCCCAGCTACTCGGGAGGCTGAGGCAGGAGAATGGCATAAACCCGGGAGGCGGAGCTTGCAGTGAGCTGAGATCCGGCCACTGCACTCCCGCCTGGGCGACAGAGCGAGACTCCGTCTCAAAAAAAAAAAAAAAAAAAAAGACAAAAATTAGCCGGGTGTGGTGGTGGGCGCCTGTGGTCCCAGCTACGTGGGAGGCTGAGGCAGGAGAATTGCTTGAACCCAGGAGGCGGATGTTGCTGTGAGCGGAGATTATGCCACTGAACTCTAGCCTGGGTGACAGAGCAAGAGTCTGTCTCAAAAAAAAAAAACAAAAAAAAAAAACCCACAACCACAACAACAACAAAAAACAAGAGAAAACAAACAAACAAACAAACACACACCTCCTGGAGGTAGGAATATGCTGATCTCCATAATCAACTACAGGGCTCAATGAACGGAGAGGGTTGCCCAAACCACTGTTAATACATAAATGTTAACCTGACAATTTCAACCAGCTGATTAGTTTAATTAGCAACAATTATAAACACAAGACAAGGCAAGAAATAGCAAGATGAGGTCCCAGATAAGCACAGCCTATGTCCACCTGGAGATGTGAAGACAGATCATGCATTAGCACCTGCCATAGAGCTCAAGCCTACTCAGCACAGAAGGCAGCGGGCAGAGGCGGCTGGAGGGCACTCTGCAGCTCCCCGTTCATGCTACGTGGCTGCCACGCCATTATTTACACGGACGACAGCAAAAAAGAGAGGCCAGCACAGTTTGAATCAACATGGAATGAAGACAGAGCTATAAATGGCAACAAGCCTCAGAAACACTGACATAGGACAGCGGACAGGAGGACAGGGACAGATACAGACTATGGGCCAGACTTTCCAGCAGCGTTTGCAACCCCAACGAAACCAGACACAGACAGCAACACTGTCAGTGGCACTGCTGACAGTAAAAACATTTCTCAGAAGTCATGAAGGTGTGCAGTGAAGCTCATTTTATAGTTTAGAAGAAAATCATAAATGTATCCAAAAGTCTCTTAAATTCTTACATTAGAGTGACAACGTATTGCTTCTAATCCTTACCCAGCCAAAGTTATTTTTGGTGGTCCTGGAAGAGTTGATCCCGAGGGGAAAGCAGACCCATTGACTACCGATGGTAAGGCTCCCTCAAGCTGTTCAAAGTCAAAGGCAAGGATATTTGGAATTAGCAAGGATCTTTAAAGTTCCAGTCAGCCAGCCCCCAGATAAAAATGATTCTTTTTTTCTCTAAAGGTTTACATCACCATCCCTTATAATCATGTCTGGGTCTTATTACCACAAGGAATCCACTTTCACTGGGCAGACTCTAGTGCCGAGGCCTGCCTAGAAGTGTGCAAAAATGCAGGGCTGGCCTCCATGGGCTGGAGGCCGTCCATAGCTGTCACTCAGCTGGTCAGGGGTATTGTCATGGAACTCCTTTTCATTTTTATAGGCTATCAATTGTGAAATACATTTAATGACAAATTTCCGTAAACTAGAAAGTTTCTTACAGAGATCTTGACATTTGAAGTCTTGTTGGCAACCATGATTTTTCATGTATTGAAAAAAAATATTTTGTAACCTGTTTTAACTAATTCAAAAGCAATGTCATAATCTCTGCATTGTCCACATTCTTTGCTTTCCCAGGTCCCATCTTTCTTTATGTTACTCATTAGCATGGCCTGTGGAGGCTGTTCACAGGGAAAGTAACAGGCAGCAAAGCCATCACTGGCCTACTTCTCTTCTACTCAGTAGCTTGAAGAAATTAACAGTACTAGATACAATTAGGTTTTCAGATTTTGTGCATATATCACAGTTAAACCTCATATCCTTGTCCCCTCCTCTCTCCAAAAATGGAAACGTATCTTTAAATAAATTTTTAAAACTTTAAAAAGTATAGTCTTAGAAAACAAAACGCATGTTGTATTTATCCTCTGCACTTCCTCCATTCTGTGCCCGATTTAAACTGTGTGTCATCACCATTCATTAGGGCTGGAAGACACTGAGAAAGCCCCCTGGGTCCCACGGCCTCATTTACAATCAGTCTTGAGTCCCCAGGCTTCTTCCCAGGAAGCCCCTTCCTGCTCTCCTCTTGCTCGTACACAGAAGGGAGTGCTCACAAGGCCCTGAGATGGGTGTCTCTTTTGCCCTCACCTGGACACCTAATTATGAGGCCCCTGTCTTCAAATGTCAGTCTGAAGAGTTTTGCATTCTTTTGGAGAAAGGATGTCATAGTTCTCAGGATTGAGGCAATTATTCGCATAAACCAGGTAAAATTACATTTTTCCCCCTTTGCTTATTTAGCCCCAAAGTAAAGCAGAGAATCTCTTATGTACTCCATAGGTTGTAAATCCAGGGCAACTTTATGCTGGAATCCACAGGTTTCTTCAGCAATGTTTGGTCCTCTTGGAGTGAAGGAAGTCAACTCGGAGGAAGGGCTTCTCAGACTCTGCTGTGTGCACAAGTCATCCAGGGTCCTTGTGAAAATGCAGATCTGATCCAGGGGGTCTGAATCTCAGGTCTGGGGTGGAACTTGAGGTTCTGCACTTCTTAACAAGCTCCCAGGTGATCCCAACAGTTCTACTCCATGCGCCACACTTTGGGTGGTAACGCTCCAAAGAATATATAGAACTGGGGTCTGGCAAGGAAGCAAAGGATTCTCGGGGAGCAGCAAATGCATTGCTAAAAGAATTGTCCTTGAGGTCCATGCTGGATAAGAGGCCAAAATGGGGATGATAACAAACAGTCAAGGAAAGCTGGGGGAAGGTGAGGAGACAGCAAATTGTGGCCAAACGGGTTTCTTATGCAAGGTCTTAGAGGTGAAAGAGCAAGTGCAGTGTGTGCCTTCTGGACTGGTGGCTGAAACAGCAGAGAAAGGAAGGCCAGCAGCGTGGAGGGGGCCAGCAGGTAGGAGGGTTCTATGAGGTTCCAACACAGACTCCACCTTGGTGCTCGCCAGATCCCGGCTTACACTCACCTCCTGCACTGATAATACTCTCTTTTCTCTTGGCCAATATATCACTTGAGAAGTATTTACTCACTAACTCAACAAATATCTAACTCAATTTACACTCACTCCCTTTGAGATCTCATCTATGCACATGGCTTTCAGTACTGTCTATATACTAGGAATCCCAATCTCAGCCCTCCTGCCTAGCCCTTCCTCACTCTAAACTCCTACACGACATCTTCTGAGGCATCCCAAATTTAATATATCCAAATGGAACTCCTGGACACCTTTGAAAAACTTGTACCATCTCATCTCTGTTGGTGGAAACTCCATCTCTCCAATCAACCAGGCTGAAAATCTTGGGGGCATCCTTGACTCCTCTCTTTCTCTCACATCCTACATCCAATCCATCAGCAAATCCTGTTGGCTCAACCTTCAAAGTATCCCCAGAAGCTATTTCTTGCCACCTCCACTGCCACCACCTGATCTGAGCCATCGTCTCTCCCCGAGATTATTGCCAAAACAGGCTCACCTTTCTCCTTGACCCCTCCTCCCCGCCAGCCCCTCTTTAGAGTGGAAGCCATAATTCTTCCAATGTCTTGACTTCTTCCCTGCCCTACTTCCCTAGCTCACACTATCCCAGGCCCAGTGGCCTCCTTGCTGCGACCACAGCAGGCATGACCCTATCCAAGGCCCGCCTGGGATGTTCCACAGCTTGCTTCACATGGCTCATTGCCTCATCTCTTTAAAGGCTTTGCTCAAATGTCACCTTCACAACGGAGCCATGATCACCCTTCTTAAACCTGCAGCTAGCCTTTTTCCCCATCAAATCCCCATCCCCCCAACCCCCTTCCTCTGCTCTCCTAACAGATGATGTAATTGGCTTCTTTATTAGATTTGCTAATTGTCTATCTCCTGCACTAAAATGTAAGCTGCAGGAGGGTAGAGGTGTGTGTTTTGTTTTCTGGGGTTCAATTAGCTCACAGATCAGTGACCATCCTTATTGAAGGGTGAGTGGGTGCCCTACATGGGCCAGGCTTTGTGCTGATTCTCAGTTTACAGAGATGAACGAGACACACATGGCCTCTGCCTCCATGGAGCCTGCATTCTCATGGGTGGATGCAGATAAACCAACCAACCACAAAATGCAAGCCAGTGAGAGTGCCGTGCAGAGCAAGAGACAGCACTGTGATCATGGCTGGAGGTCTATGCTGGGGAATTAGGAAATGCTCTTCTGGGGAAGTGACACTCCATAGCAAGACTCGAGAAAAAGAGCATATTTATCCTCTTATATGTAATATATGCATATCATGGTGTAATGGTAAAAGCAAACTTTAAAAAAGTATTTCCATAACACTGAGGAGGGTGAGGAGTGTTCTGGACCAAGGAGGTGGAATATCCTGCTAGTGGGGCCACAGAGGACAAGTTAGCAAGTGTGGTGGAATGCCGGTCTGGACGCTGCAGGAAAGGGCAAGAGGGCTTCATCAAGTTGGTGAAGAATAATCGTGTCCGAGACTGACTCCAGGCTACAGTGTCTGACACAGTGGGGCAGGGACTGAACACTTAGAAAGTATTTCACTGTTGACTTCTAAATGGAAAATAAATTATATTTCCTGAGTAATTCCAACCATAACAATCAAAATTTTAAGAGACAATAATGCACAATTGTATTTTAAAAATTAAAATAATGACTCACTTGTTGTGTAATGAGATTTAATTTTGTTGATGCTGGCAAAAATCTCCCTACTAAAGCAGTCATGGGTTTAGGGACATCTGTAAGGAAGACAATTAAAAATTAATTGTAGCATCTATCATTTCTCTTCCACTTACACATAAAAGAAAGTGCAAAAGTCTATTATGGATGTATCCTGTGCAAAGTTATTTCCACTTATCTTGATCCTAGTTAACGTTTTTTATTCTCTAAAACCTTTCAAGTCAGTATTTTACTTAATGCACCCATTTTTCTTTTCTTTTTTGGGGGAGATGGTCATAAAGCTATTTGATCTGAGCTTCCAGGGATAGTCTACTAGACTAAAACAATATTGTTAGTGCTCTGGTCCCCAAATTGTGTGCCAAGGTGACCTGCGGTGCCACAGCAAACTCACTAGGCAGCACTGGATTAAAACATTTTTTTGAGATAGGGTCTTGCTATGTTGCCCAGGCTGGCTTCAAACTCCTGGGCTCAAGCAATCCTCCTGCCTCAGCCTCCCAAGTAGCTGGGCCTATAGACATACCCAGCTTCACTGGATATTTTATCTTTTCTTTTCTTTTTCCTTTTTTTTTTTTTTTTGCTTTTTTCAGATAGGGTCTTGCTCTGTTGCCCAGAGTGCAGTGCAGTGGCACTACCATGGTTCACTGCAGCCTTGACACCCCAGGCTCAAGTGATTCTCCTGCCTCAGCCTCCCAAGTAGCTGAGACCACAGGCCTGTGCCACTATGCCTGGCTAATGTTTTCATTTTTTGTAGAGACAGGGTCTCGCCCCATTGACCAGACTGGTCTTGAACTACTGGGCTCAAGCAATCCTCCGGCCTGGTCTCACAAAGTGCTGAGATTACAGGCGTGAGCAAGCATTCCAGGCTGGTATTTTATGTTTTAAAGAAAGCCCAGGGACATCTATTGGATACCACAGGAACCACTTTTTTTTTTTTTTTTTTGAGACAGGGTCTCACTTTGTCACCCAGGCTAGAGTGCGATCTTGGCTCACTGCAGCCTCAGCCTCAACTTTCTGGGCTCAAGCAATTCTCCCACCTCAGTCCCCCAGTCAGCTGAGACAACAGGTGCACACCACCAAGCCCAGCTCATTTTTTTTTTATTTCTTGTAGAGACAGGGTTTCGCCATGGTACCCAGGCTTGTCTTGAACTCCTGAGCTCAAGCGATTCACCTGCCTCAGCCTCCCAAAGTGCTGGGATTACAGGTGTGAGCCACCGCAGCTGGCACTACTTTGGATTTATGTGTATTTTTTTCAAGTGGTTACTAAGTGGTTGGATATAAATACTTACTAAGCTATTTAGACTAAACTACTTAGTACTGGAACTGATAGGTATTTATTTGGTTTACAAGTGCCGTGAAAAACATTCTTGAGACACTAAGGGTATGTAAGCCTCTGTGCTCATGAGTTCAAGCAGAAGGAGAAATGTGTCTTACTCTCCTGAAGCACCTGAACACTTTTCCTTCTCCAGGCCTAGGCATCCTTTGAGTGAGGAAACTCAGACGCAGGCAACAGGATGCACATACTTTATGGTGATGTTTAATATGTGCACAGTGTAACAAAGGAGACGCGAGTGGGGGGGGTATGATTATATATATGATAATTGAACTGGAAAACACTATATAAACCCTCTCCTCCTGCAGACCTTAAGGCACTAGAATTTTGTCATGTGCCAGGAGGAAGGGGAGCAGGAAAGACCTTCTCACTGATTGTAGAGATCAGAGATGCAGCATGGACCTATAGGAGATGAGGCCAAAGCCCCAATCTCAGCTTCTTTGCTGTGAAAAACTCAATGTCTTGAGGATATTTCTTCTGTCCCTGGATAGGGAGACAATCAGGATGCAACGGGGAAATAGGGAGTCATGCTTCGTCTTTTTGCCCTGGACTTCAAAGGCCAATGAAACTACATCTGGATTTGCTATTGGTTTCAAGTTACAGGCAAGGTCAGTGAATCATCTGGCAATGAATATTCTCCTTAACTCAAGATCAAGGGTAATGTGATCATATGCAGTCCCCACAGAGAGGCCTAGTTTTTAAGAATTAGCATCTCACTTTTGTTAAACACAATCCTAAAATATGTCATTTATTCTTTCTCTAATCATGCATAAGGCATTTTAGAACAATCAAGTACTTACAGATCATTTCTTATTATTGTGCCAGGTTAAAGAAAGTTTCTTAGATAAGAATGAATTTCTTAGAATGAATGTCAGACAAATCCTTTATTTCAGAACTCATGGTGATTAAAGCAGAATGATAGTTCTCACTGATTACACTGAAATGTTTACATTAAAATGTAGGTGTTTTATACCACACCTGAAGTCAGCCCATCAGGTCAGACTGGGAAAGGCTGATGTTTCAATCTAGGCATATCGACGTACCTACTTGTGGAATTCATAACAACGCAGTGTCGGTCTGAGTCGTCACCTGTTAGGATCACAAAGCTCTCAGCAGCTAGGTGACATGAAGCACAGCTATCCAAGAATTTGAGAGTCACTACACGGTATAAAAATTAGTCTGTAGATATATATTTTTTTCTATTCTTAGCTTACTAATATGGACTACGAGGTTTGCCAAATTTCCTGTTTAATATCCTGGCTGCCAAGGTACAAAGAGGAGCTGGTACCATTCCTTCTGAAACTATTCCAATCAATAGAAAAAGAGGGAATCCTCCCTAACTCATTTTATGAGGCCAGCATCATCCTGATACCAAAGCCTGGCAGAGATACAACAAAAAAAGAGAATTTTTAGACCAATATCCCTGATGAACATCGATGCAAAAATCCTCAATAAAATACCGGCAAACCGAATCTAGCAGCACATCTAAAAGCTTATCCACCATGATCAAGTTGGCTTCATCCCTGGGATGCAAGGCTGGCTCAACATATAAAAATCAATAAACGCAATCCATCATATAAACAGAACAAAAGACAAAAGCCACATGATTATCTCAATAGATGCAGAAAAGGTCTCCAACAAAATTCAACAGCCCTTCCTGCTAAAAACTCTCAATAAATTAGGTATTGATGGGATGTATCTCAAAATAATAAGAGCTATTTATGACACACCCACAGCCAATATCATACTGAATGGGCAAAAACTGGAAGCATTCCCTTTGAAAACTGGCACAAGACAGGGATGCCCTCTCTCACCACTCCTGTTCAACACAGTGTTGGAAGTTCTGGTCAGGGCAATCAGGCAGGAGAAAGAAATAAAGGGTATTTAACTAGGAAAAGAGGAAGTCAAATTGTCTCTGTTTGCCGATGACATGATTGTATATTTAGAAAACCCCATCGTCTCAGCCCAAAATCTCCTTAAGCTGATAAGTAACTTCAGCAAAGTCTCAGGATACAAAATCAATGTGCAAAAATCACAAGCATTTCTATACACCAATAACAGACAAACAGAGAGTCAAATCATGAGTGAACTCCCATTCACAATTGCTTCAAAGAAAATAAAATACCTGGGAATCCAACTTACAAGGGATGTGAAGGACCTCTTTAAGGAGAATTATAAACCAAGGCTCAATGAAATAAAAGAGGACCCAAATAAATGTAAGAACATTCCAGGCTCATGGATAGGAAGAATCAATATTGTGAAAATGGCCATACTGCCCAAGGTAATTTACAGATTCAATGCCATCCCCATCAAGCTACCAATGACTTTCTTCACATAATTGAGGCATCACACTACCTGATTTCAAACTATACTACAAGGCTACAGTAACCAAAACAGCATGGTACTGGTACCAAAACAGAGATATAGACCAATGGAACAGAACAGAGGCCTCAGAAAAAATACCACACATCTACAACCATCTGATCTTTGACAAAGCTGACAAAAACAAGAAATGGGGAAAGGATTCCCTATTTAATAAATGGTGCTGGGAAAACTGGCTAGTCATATGTAGAAAGCTGAAACTGGATCCCTTCCTTACACCTTATACAAAAATTAATTCAAGATGGATTAAAGACTTAAATGTCAGACCTAAAACCATAAAAACCATAGAAGAAAACCTAGGCAATACCATTCAGGACATAGGAATTCACTGCTCACTGTCTAAAACACCAAAAGCAATGGCAATAAAAGCCAAAATTGAGAAACGGGATCTAATTAAATAAAGAGCTTCTGCACAGCAAAAGAAACTACCATCAGAGTAAACAGGCAACCTACAGAATGGGAGAAAATTTTTGCAATCTACCCATCAGACAAAGGGCTAATATCCAGAATCTACAAAGAATTTAAACAAATTTACAAGAAAAAATCAAACCACTCCATCAAAAAGTGGGTGAAGGATATGAACAGACACTTCTCAAAAGAAGACATTTACGTAGCCAACACACACATGAAAAAGTGCTCACCATGGCCAGGCGCAGTGGCTCATGCCTGTAATCCCAGCACTTTGAGAGGCCGAGGTGGGTGGATCACGAGGTCAGGAGATCAAGACTATCCTGGCTAACACAGTGAAACCCCATCTCTACTAAAAATACAAAAAATTAGCTGGGTGTGGTGGCGGGCGCCTGTAGTCCCAGCCATTCGGGAGGCTGAGGCAGGAGAATGGCGTGAACCTGGGAGGCAGAGCTTGCAGTGAGCCGAGATGGCATTCCAGACTGGGAGTTGCATTCCAGATTGGGAGAGACAGCAAGACTCTGTCTCAAAAAAAAAAAAAAAAAGAAAAAAGAAAAAAAAGAAAAAGAAAAAGTGTTCATCACTGGCCATCAGAGAAATGCAAATCAAAACCACAATGCGATACCATCCCACACCAGTTTGAATGGCGATCATTAAAAAATCAGGAAACAACAGGTGCTGGAGAGGATGTGGAGAAATAGGAACACTTTTACACTGTTGGTGGGACTGTAAACTAGTTCAACCATTGTGGAAGACAGTGTGGCGATTCCTCAAGGATCTAGAACTAGAAATACCATTTGACCCAGCCATCCTATTACTGCGTATATACCCAAAGGATTATAAATCATGCTGCTATAAAGACACATGCATACGTATGTTTATTGTGTCACTATTCACAATAGCAAAGACTTGGAATCAACCCAAATGTCCATCAATGACAGACTGGATTAAGAAAATGTGGCACATATACACCATGGAATACTATGCAGCCATAAAAAAGGATGAGTTCATGTCCTTTGCAGTGACATGGATGAAGCTGGAAACTATCATTCTGAGCAAACTATCACAAAGACAGAAAACCAAACACCACATGTTCTTACTCATAGGTGGGAACTGAACAATGAGAACACTTGGACACAGGGTGGGGAACACCACACACTGGGGCCTGTCGTGGGGTGGGGGAGGGGGGAGGAATAGCATTAGGAGATATACCTAATGTAAATGACGAGTTAATAGGTGCAGCACACCAACATGACACATGTATACATATGTAACAAACCTGCATGTTGTGCACATGTACCCTAGAACTTAAAGTATAATAATAAAAAAAAACTATTGATACCCACAAAAAAAATATATCCTAGTTGCCATTTTACTTTATATACAAAGCCAAACATATTCATTTACCAACTTACATATATGACATAGTTTTTTTATTAACTTTGTACCTGACTGTAGATAATTGTTTTGATCTTGATACTGAGGAACCAAATGGAGTGCTTTTAGTTCTCTTGTTCCAGAATTGTCTATACACAGCATTTGTGTGCCCCCTTTCAATTGGCATATCACCTAAAATGAAAAAGAATGATCAAGTTTCATTTTTGAAACATAATTCCAGTAATAATGAACTTAAATAAACTTGAATTTGAAAAAATAGCCTTAATCCAGAAGTTACGTTTTAATGGAAGATAGAAAACTATAGATCTGTTTTCGATTTCTTACTCTACACTAACATGCTCTTTGGAGACACCAAAGGGCAAAAAAACAAAACAACAACAGAAAAAACAACCCCAGAAATGTTTCCTGAGATGCGTTCAGTGTGCTAACAGAAAAAAGTTTATGTGCATATCTTTCTCCACAGGTGTCTGACCGTCAAGATTTAGTTAGGGAATCAGGTAGCCATGCCCCAGAGCTTCCTTTGCCTTGTCCTCACTTCACCACTGACATGAGCAGAAGAGGGTGCTGCTCTGCTGAGCCCCAGCCCATTCAGACCCAGTAGGCACTGAGGCCCTGGTGGCATGTCCCTGAGTCCCTGGGCATGCACTTAAAATCCTCTCTAATTTTACTCCAGCTGTTCTTTCCTCCCACACACATGTCATTATTTAACACATGGGGTTTTAAAAACACATCTATTTTGTTTCCTACAAGTACAGCTTAGAAAGGTTAATCCAAGAACTGTAAAGTTCTAAGAAGTCACATCGATCTGCCTGGGCCTGAGGAGCACTGTCAGACCCCTCTTTGGATACTGACCATAAATAAATGGTCACAAGCCAGGTGGGTCTACCCGGCAAGCAAAAGCACTGAGGAAACTCATTGTGTGCCCTGCTCCAGGCCATGGCATGTGGGGATAGAAAGGTGAGAGATGCTGTGGCTTCTGCCTGCACACAGCTTCCAATTCTGCTGGTAGAACCACAACTATACAGAGCAGCTGTGCTTTTTATACACTTAAGTTGCTTATAATATAGATAGGAGAACCCAAAGAACCATAAAGGACCAATGTTATCAAAGTAATACACATAGGACCTATTGTGGTCACTGGGTCAAAACTCCACATTATCCTGACATTTGATGAGAGGCCAGCATTCACGTTCAATTGGAGTTGTATTTGTATTTGGAGGATAAAGTTACAGCTACACACACGCACACGCACACACACTCACACACACTGACACACAGGAAAGGCTCAGAGTGAACTCTACAGACCTGCCTCTACTGCACACTCCTGGGCCCTACTCACATGGGAGCCTCTGCCCTGCCCTCTGGGGAATGTGCTAACATCACTCTGCTGTCTGGGGGAGTCGGAGAGTTCTCATCCTGCTGACCTGCTTTTAGGGTCCTGGAAAAACTGCTATCAGAACCCATAGCCCCAAATAGAACCCCCGACGGAGAGGCGAATGCTAGCGTGCACCACAGCTAAGAAAAACTCCTGACGGGCTCATTTTCAAGTATTTGCTTGTTAACGTCTATGCCTTAGGGCAAGGGCCTCATTTCTAGGAATAAAGACTTGCTGGGGGAAAGGCAATGATGGGTTATTTGGACTCTGGGCGCTTTGCTAAAGGAATGCTGTGGGCGACTCCCCCCATACCTAGTCCTTGCCACGTGAGATCTGGAGTCCTAGATGCACCACTTAACTATGAAGACCAATGTAGATGATGTAACATCTCTGTTTCTTACCCATAAAGTGGGGATAAAAATGTCTATCCTACAGAGTTGTTAGGATTAAATAAAGGTGCAAAAATATGACATAAACCACAGTTGTTACTGATTACATACCCTATACAAGTGTTACCTGTTATCATGAGAGACTGGGGCATGAAGGAAGCAGGGCGCCCCACACCAATATGTCAAACCACGAGGCTCAGCTGCAGTCCCCGACCCCCCAGCACTGCACTAACTGATGCGAGTTGTGCTCGCTGTTCTTAATGAATACAGCAATGTCCTCATCTTTGTTTGATTTGCTAAGATGGAGTTGAAATGAGAATCTTAGAGGTGAGATGTGAAAGGCTGTAGCTGATGTCCCTGTTTTGCTAATGAGACAATAAAAAATGCTGACACAACACATACATGAAATGAAAAATAATGAGTGAAATGATGTTGACTTAGTAATGATGGGGTCCAGCATTTAGTACAATGTTAGTCCTACACATCTTCTTTCGCATAATTACCATTGGGTTGGAATCTTTCTTAAGAGAACAGCAGGAGGCGTCCTCTAGTTCCTGGGATGATGGGAACTTGCAACAGGATTCCTGAGCAAGAAGATTCTGGAAAGTGGCTTCTTCTGGATTGTTACTTGTAATAGTACCACCTGCTTCCTTGATTTCAACCTAAAAAAAGCAATCATTATTTTAAAGACCACATGGTGGACACTGGCTCTTGCAGTTGCATAATCTAGAAAATTGAAATCTCAGTTATAAGTAAAAGTTACATTTTAAAGAAAAGAGCACCCTTACTTAGTGCCTCTTCCTCACTGGTGCTTCTGAAACTATGGATTTCTCCCTGGTAGGGGGGTGGGCAACAAGAAGGGGCAACAAATCATCTGACCCACCTCCCTGGGGACTGAGGACTCCAAGGACCAAAACCACCTGCCCATAAGGTGTGGAGATGTGATTTTCATGTGGTGCTTTAAAAATACACCTAAGTAACTGAGAAGAGTCCCCCGCTGGTTGTCTGCCTCTCATGCTGCTTCACAGTCCCTGACTCTGAGCTGAAGGCCTGCTCTTCCTTCAAGTCACCTAAAATGCTGCCCTTTCATCACACATTTTTTTTTTTTTTTTTTTTTTTTTTGAGACGAAGTTTCGCTCTGTCACCAAGGCTGGAATGCAGTGCTGCGATCTCAGCTCACTGCAACTTCCACCTCCTGGGTTCAAGCAATTCTCCTGCCTCAGCCTCCCGAGTAGCTGGGATTACAGGCTCACACCACCATGCCTGGCTAATTCTTCTATTTTCAATAGAGATGGGGTTTCACTGCGGTGGCCAGGCTGGTCTTGAACTCCTGACCTCAGGTGATCCACCTGCCTCGGCCTCCCAAAGCGCTGGGATTACAGGTGTGAGCCACTGCGCCCGGCCCCATCACACATTCTTCCAGCATGTTCAGTAGTTTGAATTAGATGTTCTAGTCAATTGTTTTTTTCCTCAAAAAGCCCCAAATCCTTGGTAGCATTTTAGTATGATTTATGATGTGTTTATACTAAGATTTGTAATTAGGTAGTAGCCCTTTCCTGCCTTAATAGGACAATAACGAATATGAAACGGTGGAGAGTAGGAGCTGGCTGCCAGCTTTGTTTACAAGCTATCTTCTGTAACAATTGTCAACCCGATGACAAAATTACCAAAATCGTGGAGAAATACAGGGATCATACTGAAAATCAATAGAATTTTTAAAAGTAAGAATCCTCGTGGTTACAAAAAATTACAATCAGGATTGTTTCAAAATTGGGATGCTGCTTTTTACAATCTGTAGGAATGTGAGAAGGACTGGGAAACCCACACTTTGCATCCTCCCTCCCCTCCCCTCCTCCTCCACCTGCACTTGCCCCAGTTGCCTGGACCAGAGGACAGTGGGGCTCCCCAAAGGCCAGAAGGCAGGCCATAGAGTTCTTCCAAAAAGATGGTGGCTCTAAGGTAACATACTAAAGACCTCAAATAAAAATCACAGAGCGGGTATCTTCCAAAATGCAGATCTTGACTCAAATTGGAGCTTGTGTAGCCCAGTAAAATCAGAGGCCCAAACAAATCATATTTCCCATGTATGGGCAACTTACTCAGCACAGCAGACTAGCATCTAGGTATAAATCTTAAAAGAGATAAAGTTTAGCTATATTTTAAGTAGCTTTATTTAGATATTGCAAATTTCATAGAAATATAGACAATTTAAAATTTTCTTCTACTTGCTGCTTTGGGAGATGAGCTATGCACATCATCCCAGTTTAGATTTAACTTATCTCCCTGTAATCACCAAATACTACTATAATGAATATATCATTTCCTCAGCCCTATGCAACTAATATCTGAACTACTTATACTAAAATTCCATTTCTGACCTTTCAAAACAAAGGTCAACATGTGGCAATGAATTTCTAGAAAAAGGAAATTAACAATTGATCATGAATATTTACTGAAAATAATTCTATTCTGTTTAATGATAAACATGTCAGTGCTGTACCTGGTCCATTTTATTAATGAATCAAAAAGCAGTCAATAAAAATTTAAAAAGCAGTCTCTCCTTTAGTTTGTCAAACCAGCAATCTCTTAAAATTGGATTACATTAAAGAAATTTTACTATCTTTAACATCAGAGAATCCTCTTTTGTGTGTTTTGTTTTTTAAGACAGGGTCTCACTCTGTCGCTCAGGCTGAAGTGCAGTGGTGCAATCTCCGCTCACTGCAGCCTCTGCCTCCCAGGTTCAGGCAATTCTCCTGCCTCTGCCTCCCGAGTAGCTGGGATTACAGATGTGCGCCACCACACCCGGTTAATTTTTGTACTATCTTCCTTGTTCTGATTAATGCTTTCTGACTCCACTCTGTGAGGAAATGAGGCAAGCTAGGACCTACCGGCAGGAGGCACTGGACAGGAGTCTGGCTGGGCAGTAAAATGCAGTTCCTAACATTTCAAGCCCTCTGAGAAAGGTTGTGAGGAAGACCTCTGTCCTGGGAGAAGGCTGGGGGGACTGGTGAGCTCTATGGCTCCTCTGAGGACAGAGGTCAGTGGAGGCCCCAGCCTCCGCCCATCCTTTTCCTGCACACTAAGCAGTGGCAATTACCATAACAGAAAACCAGAAGAGCAGAAATCCAAGCTCCTGCTGCTCTGGCTTATGATACAGGGTCAGGCTCCAGCCATCTCAACACTGACTCAAGCATTGTGTCCCACAAACGCTTCATCTACAACTTACTAAAATGACCTAACGGATGAGTGGTCTAGTTTTCTGAGTTGGGTCCTTTTTGAGGGGTCAAGAACACATTTTCCTGGGACCCTTTGTTTCCTTTGAAAACTCATTAGTTTTAGCAAGAACAAAGCGGAAAATTATCAGTGGTCATCTACAGCTAGACAGGGCAGTCGACTGAGAGTTGGCAAGCATTTCTTTAGGCTCTGATTTACATCACATATGCTTGAAGAGCTATTACTTCTTAGCAAAGGGAAGATCTCACATCTTGACTTCAAGGCTTGGAAAATCCAAGTATTAACTCTGAGTCCGTGCTATGGATTCCAAGACTGGTAAAGTTGAAGAAAAAAAAAAAAAAAAAAAAGCAAGATGCAAACACGCCAACCCTCCACCACATTGCGTTTGTTTTCACAGACAACAGTTATCAGCAGAAAGCGAGCCTCTCTCCTTAAGCCAAGGATAGCAACAGGGCCCAAGGGAACACACGTCCTAGCTTTCCCCCTCTTTTTTTGTTGCCCACTATCTGCATGGTTAGGTCAACTTTGGACGACTGGTGCAGGGCAGAATCCCCTCCAAGGGGAAGGGCTTGGCTGGGTCGATGCATGTTGGATTAGGAAGAGGAAAAAGAGTATACGATCTGCCGAAAATCGGTGATTCCGGTGGGCTGTGTGCGGTGTCACCAGGGAAAATGCTTGGAGAGGGAAATGCTGGGGTAGACCAGCAGCCTCAGATGGGTTGGGGAAGGGATGGAAGGGGAGTTGTGCCCATTCCCCAGGTGGTTCTTACTGGGATCACCCGGACGCCCGGGTGGGCGGCTCCTTCCCGGACCCAGGCGCTCAGGGGCAGCACCGCCGGGCTGCGGTGCGGGGGCAGCAGTGAGGACAGAAAATGCACGTTGCAGGCGGGCGGCTGCGGGGTCGGCAGGAGCGCAACGTCCTCCAGCGCGCTGAGCTCAGGGATCCCGGGGTACTCCCCGAGGAGGTCCCCGCCGTCGCTGTCGCCCGCTGTGAGCTTCGCCTTGACCTGGGCCTTGCAGTCGGCGCCCAGCGGGGGGTTGAACGCGTGTAGGAGAGGCTCCTTAGGGTCCGCCGGGCCCAGGTACGCATCTTTGAAGACGTGGAACTCGTCCTCCTCGTGCTTCACGGGGGCCTTCAGGCCAATGTTCTCCGAAACGAACGGACTCTCGGGGCTAAAGAGCTCCGTCACCATCGCATCCTCGGGGCTGGGCAGCCCACCCGGCAGAGGGCCCTCCTCCATGGCGCAGGGCGGCGGAGCGGGACGGCGGGGGCCGCGCACCTGCAACACGCGGCCAGGTGAGAGGCAGCAAGGGGAGGGGGTGAGGGGAGGGGGCGGCCAAGGGAGGGGCGGCCAAGGGAGGGGACCAGGTGAGGGGCGACTAGGGGAGGGGGCGGCCTGGTGAAGGGGGGCCAGGTGAGGGGGTCAGGGGAGGGGCGATTGGGGGGAGCAGATGACGAGCGGCCAGGTGAGGGGTCAGGTGAGGGCGACCAGGTGAGGGGGTCAGGTGAGGGCGACCAGATGAGGGGCGGCTGGGGATGGGGGCCAGGTGAGGGGCGACCAGGTGAGGGGTCAGGTGAGGGGCGACCAGGTGAGGAGCGGCCAGGGGAGTCAGGTAAGGGGTGACCAGGTAAGGGGCGGCCAGGTAAGGGGCGGCCAGGTAAGGGGCGACCAGGTGAGGGGCGGCCAGAGGAGGGGCGACGAGGGGAGGGGCAGCCAGGAGAGGGATGGCCGGGGTGGGGGTCAGGTGAGAGGTGACCAGGTGAGGGGCGGCCAGGAGAAGCGCGGCCAGGGGACGAAGGGCCAGGGGAGGGAGGGCCAGGTGAGGGGCACCCTCGCCCACCGCCCTCCGCCCACCCGCAGGGGCCCGACCCGGCCCGGCAGCCCCCATCCCCGCCTGCAGAGCCGAGGCCCAGCCCGGGGGCCGCCCCGTCAGGCCTCCTCGGAGGGACGCACCTGGGGCCGCCCGGGCTGCCGCGGCGCGGAGAGAGCGGGATAAGGCGCGGGCCGGGCCTCAGGCGCAGGCGGCCGTTGGCGGTTGGAGAAGGGGGCAGGGCGAGGGGGCAGGAACCCTGGGGGAGGGGAAGAGGCGCCCGGGGAGTGGGCGGGGCCTGGGCGTGGGGCGGAGTCGAGGTGGGGGCGGTAAAGGCGGGGCCAGGGAGGATGGTGGGCGTGGTCTGGGGTGGGCGGAGAAAGAGTCGCGAGGGGCGGGGCCTGGACTGCGGCGGTTGCCGGAGCGGGTCAGGGGAGGCACTCCCAGGGCTCAGCCAATCCAGGCTCAGGTGGGGAAACTGAGGACCCCATCGACTCGGGCAGCGCTACGTGGGACTGCCTAGCTTGACTTCTGACCTTGGGCTTCAAATATATTTTTCTGGCCAGGCGTGGTTGCTCACGCCTGTAGTCCCAGCACTTTGGGAGGCCGAGGCAGGAGGATTACTTGAGGTCAGGAGTTCAAGACCAGCCTGAGCAACATGGTGAAACCCCTGTCTCTACTAAAAATACAAAAATTAGGTGGACGTGGTGGCACGCTCCTATAATCCCAGCTACTTGGAAGACTGAGGCAGAAGAATCACTTGAACCCGGGAGATGGAGGTTGCAGTGAGCCAGGATCCCACCACTGCACTCCAGCCTGTGCCACAGAGCTAGACTCCAACTCAAACAAAACAAAACAAAACAATAAATACAATAAAATTTTAAAAAATAAAATTTTTACTACCCTCGAGCTCTCAGGACAGATCCCGGCCGGGAACGCTGCGGGTGGACAGAGGGCAGGGGCTTGCACTGCACGTTCACAGCCTCGCTTTCACTCCCGATCCTTGGTGAGGCAGCTTACAGGTGCAACTGATGGAGTTGGTCACGAAATAGAAGTCACAAATACGGCTGGGCATGGTGGTTCACGTCTGTAATCCCAGCACTTTGGGAGGCTGAGGCGGGTGGATCACCTGAAGTTAGGAGTTCGAGACCAGCCTGGCCAACATATATAGTCTCTACTAAAAAATACAAAAACTAGCTGGGTGTGGTGGCGCACGCCTGTAGTCCCAGCTACGCAGAAGGCTGAGGCTTGAACCTGGGAGATGGGGGTTGCAGTGAGCTGAGATTGTGCCACTGCACTCCAGTCTGGGCAACAGAGCAAGGCTCCCTCTCAAAAAAAAAAAGTCACAAATACAATGAACGTCTCAAATTTTGGGTAGGGAATGAACTATTTCATCTTTAAGGAGTCAATAGATATCACTGTTTAATCAAGAAAAGAGGTGAAAGTTTAGTTCAAGTGATGGCGGAAACTGCAAAGGGCGTAGGACTGGCAGGAGTGGGTGCTGGGGAGACAGCCTCAGGTACTGTCTACTCAGGCACTGTTTCAGTAAAAATAAAGAATGTAAAACAGCTTTCTAATCTCACTTTTAAAAATTAAATACTTTTCTAAGTTTTTAAAGGATAGTACCCAAGGCACAGCAATACCACGTACTGTTTAGCTGTACATTTAACATTCAAAAATCAAGAAAATTTTGCCTGGGACTCGGCGTGGTGGCTCATGCCTGTAAACCCAGCACTGTGGGAGGCTGAGGCGGGTGGATCACCTGAGGTCAGGAGTTTGAGACCAGCCTGGCCAACTTGGTGAAACCCCATTTCTACTAAAAGTACAAAAATTAGCTGGGCATGATGGCGCACACTTGTAATCCCAGCTACTCGGGAGGCTGAGGCAGGAGAATCGCTTGAACCCGGGAGGTGGAGGCTGAAATGAGCTGAGATCGCACCACTGTACTCCAGCCCGGGCAACAGAGTGAGACTCTGTCTTTAAAAAAAAAAAAAAAAAAAAAAAAAGAAAGAAAACTTTGCCTGGTTGAGAATTCTTAAATTTGGGCCGCCAGGTTGAAGACATTCAAAAAGAACTTAGCCAGGACTTCCTAATATGAAAAATTATTTTTGGACATTAAATTCTCACTGTTGGAATATTCCTGCCATGTGAATGACCTAAAATATATTCCAGGCAACATACGAACTTGACAAACACACTTGAATTCCACTTTTTGGTCGTGTCACTGCAACGAGGAGTGAGATTCGGCAGCACCACATCCTGTGTGCCCTGGCATTTCATCTGTAGAGCAGGATTCCACAGAAAGCAAGCTCTAGTGGCTTCTTCAGATTAAAGTTCAGATAGGCTTTTCTTAGCAAACTCTCCTACTAAAATCTTCAGATGTTACAGATCAAGCTGCGGTCCCTTTGAGCACCACACCAGCCCCATCACACTTGAGTCTTGTGTATCTCTCCACCCCTCTCTCTGGGTATTTACATACAGATGTGTGTGTGTAGGTCTTACTCTCATTTTATCGCAGGAATAATCACATCATCTTGAGTAGGGTTTAAGGGAAGGACTAAGGATCCAACTTAGTCTTTCCAAATTGCAGGGATCTAGAAGGCAGCTGGTATAAATTGAAGAGCCCTGGCCAGGCCTGTAATCCCAGCACTTTGGGAGGCCAAGGCAGGCAGATCACTTGAGGTCAGGAGGTCAAGACCAGCCTGACCAACATGGTGAAACCCTGTCTCTACTAAAAATACAAAATTAGCCAGGTGTGGTGGTGCACTCCTGTAATCCCAGCTACTTGTGAGGCTGAGGCAGGAGAATTGCTTGAACCCAGGAGGC
Source organism: Theropithecus gelada (assembly GCF_003255815.1). Classification (NCBI taxonomy): domain Eukaryota; kingdom Metazoa; phylum Chordata; class Mammalia; order Primates; family Cercopithecidae; genus Theropithecus; species Theropithecus gelada. The sequence goes on along the minus strand of NC_037682.1, from coordinate 6,178,063 downwards.
GGAGGTTGCAATGAGCCAAGATTGCACCATTGTACTCCAGCCTGGGCAAAAAGAGCGAAAGTCCGTCTCAAAACAAACAAACAACAACAACGAACACTCACAAAAGCAGAAAAAAAATAATAAAAATAATAAATCGAAGAACCCAAGAATTATGCATAGCTTGAGTAGCCCAAGCAAGAGAGCAACCCACAAGGCTGCACCATTCATTCTTTTACTAATCAGAATCAAATATCTACTGAATAGCATCATGCCGGGCATACACAGCCACCTGTGGGGGTCGCCCACGGGTTGCAACGAGTCTGGAGGCTCTGCACCCGCTACTCCTAGACGCTTGCTGCCCTGCTGTACTGGCCAGGCTGGCTCCGTCGAGTCTCTCAGGTCTCGGCTCAACCCCACTGTAAGTGGGTCACCCTCCCTGCCAGCTACCACCCCCTCCCGATGACCCTCTTACTTGCCTCAGAACACTTAAGATCCTTCAACCGGTTGGCTTGTTCTCTTTTTCCTCTGTGATATGGTTTGGCTCTGTGTCCCCACCCAAATCTCATCTTGAATTGTAATCCCTCTGTGTCAAGGGAGGGACCTGGTGGGAGGTGATTGGATTATGGAGGCGGTTTCCCCCATGCTGTTCTGGTAATAAGGAGTGAGTTCTCACAAGATCTGATGGTTTAAAAGTGTTCGGCACTTCCCCCTCACTCTCTCTCCTCTGCTGCTAGGTAAGAGGTTTCTTGCTTCCCCTTCACCTTCTGCCGTGATTGTAAGTTTCCTGAGGCCTCCCCAGCCATGCTGAACTATGAGTCAATTGACTGTCTTTCTTTTCTTTATACTTACCCAGTCTCAAGAAGGTCTTTACAGCAATGTGAAAATGGACTAATGAGACAGCCAGAACCTGGTGGTGTCACTGTTGTCTCCCCAGTGCCTAGAACAGGTGCTGATATGGTTTGGATGTGTGTCCCCACCCAAATCTCACATGCAGTGGTAATCTCTAATGTTGGAGGTGGGGCCTGGTGGGAAGGGACTGGATCATGGCCACGTGTTTCTCATGAACGGCAACATCCCTCTTGCTACTGACCTCACCATCGAGTGTGTGAGTTCCTGTGAGATCTGGTTGTTTGCAAGTGTTGTAAGGGAGCACCTCCTCTCTCTGTCTCCTTTTGCCATGTGGAATGCCTGCTCCCCCTTTGCCTTCCACCATGAGTAAAAAGCTGCTTGAGGCCTCCCCAGAAGCAGATGCCTCCATGCTTCCTGTACAGCCTGCAGAACTGAGAGCCAATTAAACCTCTTATAAATTACCCAGTCTCAGCTATTTCTTTTTATTTATTTATTTATTTATTTATTTATTTTATTTTTATTTTTTGAGACGGAGTCTGGCTCTGTAGCCCAGGCTGGAGTACAGTGGCCGGATCTCAGCTCACTGCAAGCTCCGCCTCCCGGGTTCCCGCCATTCTCCTGCCTCAGCCTCCCGCCTAGCTGGGACTACAGGCGAGCTATTTCTTTATAGCAATGTGAGAACGGCCTAATCCAGGTGCTCAAGAAAAACAGAACAATGGAATTCTCGCATTCCTTTAACGTATTTATTGAGCAGCTACTATGTATCAGGCACTGTTCTCAGCACTGAGGCAAAGGAATGGATGAATAAATGCACAGCAAGTGAAAATCAACAGGCTTTTCTTTCCAGCCCAGCACACGAACTTGGTGACGTCTGTCTGCTCCAAGGCTTTGTTTCCATATGCTCAGACTTTCTACTTTGTCTCAAGTATCTGAACTTGGTCCTTGACTTATAATCCCCTTAATTAACATAACAAAAGAGACAGAAGCAAATCTTGTAGTAGACTGGGGTTAATGTTTTAATGATAACCTACATTCACACTGCATTTCTAAGATTTACATCCAAAGAGCATATTGTATTTACATGCACCGGTCAGTCCAAGATAACAAATTCAAACCATGGCTGTGTTAAGACGATGGTTTGTTCCAAATTAAATTAAATAGATAATACTCTTACCAACCCCCTTGGACATGTACAATAACAACCCTCTTCCTCCCCTCAAGGAATATAAAATTGCATTGATCACTGCACTGATGAGCAACAATGACATGTGAAACATTTAAAACCTGAGAGAGAAACCCAAATATGTTTAAGCACTCACATGTCTACACTCAAATTCCCATGTGAACTGTACGGTAACACAGATTGCTCAGTGGTCAACAGTGTATGATCTAGCTGGCTCTGATAGGGACTGACGCCGGCTGCCAGCTTTTGACGGAAGCACTATTCTTGCCGAGGGCAGGGGGAGTTACATCCCCCCAGCCTGCTTGACTCATACACCACAGACAATCAGGGACTTTTGTTGTTGTTTTGTTTTTGCTTTTTTTTTTTTTTTGATGGAGTCTCACTGTGCTGCCCAGACTGGAGTACAGTGGCGTGATCTTGGCTCACTGCAAGCTCCGCCTCCTGGGTTCATGCCATTTTCCTGTCTCAGCCTCCTGAGTAGCTGGGAATACAGGCGCCTGCCACCACGCCCAGCTAATTTTTTGTATTTTTAGTAGAGACGGGGTTTCACCGTGTTAGCCAGGACGGTCTCGATCTCCTGACCTCGTGATCTGCCCGCCTCGGCCTCCCAAAGTGCTGGGATTACAGGCGTGAGCCACCATGCCTGGCTGCCTTTTTTTTTTATTTTTTTTTGGTCTTTTGTTTTCATTTCTTATTGCTTTTAGGAGAAAAAAAAATCTTTGGCCCATAAAGGTGGTGTTTTTACATCACAAAGTATACATACATGAAATATGCATGTGGGCCAGGCACAGTGGTTCACGCCTGTAATCCCAGCACTTTGGGAGGCTGAGGCGGGCGGATCACCTGATATCAGGAGTTCAAGACCAGCCTGACCAATATGATGAAACCCCATCTCTACTAAAAATACAAAAATTAGCCAGGCGTGGTGGTGCGGGCCTGTAATCCTGGCTATTCGGGAGGCTGAGACAGGAGAATTGCTTGAAACCGCGAGGTGGAGCCTGCAGTAAGCTGAGATCGCACCATTGCACTCCAGCCTGGGCAACAAGAGCGAAACTCCATCTTAAAAAAAAAAAAAAGCATGTGCTCTCCGGCAAGCACCTTCCATCGACTCCAACAGTTGAGCCGTCGCTGTTGTACTGTCGGGGTGCAGGACTCTAAAGGAGTCAGGCCCAACTAGAACCAAGTGGTCAAATAAATAAATACACAATTTAAAACAATGGACAGCTAAGCTTGTCATGACAACCAGTGGGAATTTCATTCCATGAGGCTTCATTTTTGCATTAAATACTCAAGATGACTCAGTGCATAATTGCTTTGTGGTCCATGAGACGCTTTCGTGAAGGCACTCCTATCTGAAGGACAGGCTGGGTGAACCTAGCACCGTCACTCGAGACACCCTGGCCGGTCACCAAGGTGGGCTGGCATACTGTCTCCATCACCCTCCTGCGAGTCTTCCCCCTCACCGTGTGGGAGGAGAAGGCCATCCCTTGGGGTCGTGGAGCCGCTCTCTCCTCACCACGGTGGGCTGCCCTCCCCTTCCTCACTCGCTGGTCCCTGCTCCGTGGCCAATGCCCTGCCTTCCTTGCTGTCACTCTGGGGAAGAGATCCTCCTGAGGCACGCGTCATGTTTTATTCTTGAGTGAATTATCTGACCATCACGGCCCTTGCTCCCCTTTTATGACAAGTGCCTGTTTATTTCTTTTGTTGCTTATGATGACAACAAGGCAGTCCCGGGAGGGGAGTGTGGCACAGCTGCCCTTGGGAAGGAAGTGGTCTTTCTGAGGGGGAGGGGCTGGTGGGGTGTAGCAAATGCTTATGTAGGGTTATCCATACTCGGTCAATTGTGAAGGGAACAGTACACCCACAATTCCGACCAAAGACTCCACAAAATAAATCTTTCACTCCATCTCCCTTACGTTTAGGGCCTTTCATTTTTAAGGCACTGGGTTGTGAAGACACGAAGACATACAAGCTCAGTAAAACTAAAGACGTTGCATGCTGCTTGCTTCAAATGTGGAGAGGCAAACACAGGCAACTGGACCAGACGGGAACAGTTACCCACGGCGACAAAAGCAGGTCTCCAAAGCACAGCATTTTGGTTAGTGCATTCCAGATGTGTTAGCTATGACTGTGGACACCACCAGCTTGAATAACACATTTTTCTTTTAACAAAACGAAAGTTTACCCTGCTTTGATGACGCTAAATGCCCTTAAGCACGAGGCCTTCGGTTGCCACTGAGAAAGTGCACCATTTCCATTCCAATGTGTGTGAAGCCACAACCCTACTAATTCCTTCATTAACTCAACACGATTTGCATCCCTTAATAAACACAAGCCCATCCGGAGACTTCAGGGGAGACTCTGTCAAATGTCCCCCAAGGGAAGGCAAGTCTGGAAGTAGTGGGGTTACGCTTCACAGGGGTAGAGATACTGTTCTAGGAAAACAAAACCACCCAAATTTTCTGGAAGGAAAACTTCTGAGTTTTTTTCAGAGCAATTTTTCATCCCGAACTAAGATCAGGATTAATGCCTACTTTTCATTTGGTTTGCATCAGAAGAGCTCGTTTTCCTTCCCAGCAGCTCCAGTGGAATTACTTTTTGGAATTAGAACTGAGGCCAAACAAAGTGATGATGTCAAACATTGCTTCTTTCAGGTGCTTTCCAAAGCGATGAGAATCCTTTCATGTCAAAACAAAACCCAAAAATATATTAAAACGTGGCCATCCCCATATTTCAGGCTTTTTCATTTGCAATCTGACCCAACGTTTAATTTAAATTCCTTTCCGCCAGTTCTCTAAGATCTGACCAATGTCTTAAAGCTTAACTTTAAGACATTCTGGAGAAATGCTGAGGGTAAAGAGATGACAGCTGATGTGTTTGTGCGGGTGTGTTGTCGATCCAAGCCTCTGCCTAATGCCAATGCATTTATCCCACAAAAAACACAATGACCATCCCGAGTGTGGTGGCTCATGCCTGTAACCCCAACACTTTGGAAAGCGGAGGCAGGAGGATCGCTTGAGCCCAGGAGTTCAAGACCAGCCTGGGCAACATGGTGAAACCACATTTCTACAAAAAACACAAAAAAGCAGCCAGGTGTGGTGGCACTCCCCCATAGTCCCAGCTACTCAGGAGGCTGAGGTAGGAGGATCCCCTGAGCCCAAGAGGCTGAAGCTGCAGTGAGCCGAGAACACACCACTGCACTCTAGCCTGGGTGGCAGAGTGAGACCCTGTCTAAAACAAACAACAAAAGAAAACCACGATGAACAAGTGAACCCCAACTTCCTCTGTTAACAGCGACAGTGGCATGGGTTGCCATGCTATGTACAACAAGGAAAGCAGAATATAAATAAGAGCAATGTGCCATGCTAGGGAGGAGGTCCCTTGATCCATTCACAGAGGAAGCCGGGGGTCCCGTGCTCTGTACGCAGATTTCTTAGTGTGTACCCATTATTCTTAGTTCACCTTCCAAGTGCTAAAGAGTCTGAAAGTTACAGCAGCACCCCAACGTTAAGCTTCAAAACCACTGCTGCCAACAGAGGTAAACATGTTAAACCAAATTAGATATATTTCCTTTTTTTTTTTTTCTGAGATGGGTCTCACTCCATCACCCAGGCTGCAGTACAGTGGCATGATCCTGGCTCACTACAACCTCCACCTCCCAGGTTCAAGTGATTCTCCTGCCTCAGCCTCCTGAGTAGCTGGGATTACAGGTGTGTGCCACCACACTGGCTAAGTTTTGTATTTTTAGTAGAGGCGGGGTTTCACCACATTGTCCAGGATGGTTTCAAACTCCTCACTTCAAGTGACTGGCCCGCCTCCACCTCCCAAAGTGCTGGGATTACAGGTATGAGCCACTGTGCCCGGCCGAGATACATTTCTTTAAAACTAGGTAAAGAGAATTTTGGAATTCACTTATGGCTGGGCACAGTGGCTGAAGCCTATAATCCCAACACTGGGACGCTGAGGTAAGAGGATCGTGTGATCCCAGGAGTTTTAGACTAGCCTGGGAAACATGGGGACACCCTGTCTGTACAAAAAATTTTTTAATCAAAAAAATTTAGGCCAGGAATGGTGGCTCATGCCTGTAATCCCAGCACTTTGGGAGGCCAAGGCAGGTGGATCATCTGAGGTCAGGAGTTCGAGACCAGCCTGCCCAACATGGTGAAACCCCGTCTCTACTAAAAACAGAAAAAAATTAGCTGGGCGTGGTGGTGGGCACCTATAGTCCCACCTACTCGGGAGGCTGAGGCAGGAGAATCACTTGAACCCAGGAGACAGAGGTTGCAGTGAGCCGAGATCTCGCCCCTGCACTCCAGCCTGGGCGACAGAGTAAGACTGTGTCTCCAAACAAAAAAACAACATTTAAAAAAGAAGTCCATTTATGTGAAAATGCCCAAACCAAGTAAAAGCAGGCGGTTGAATTGAATTTTTCTGTCAAATTAAAGATGTGTTCCCTTAAAAAGAATAAAGTAAAAATACCCCATCTTCGGGAGAAGGAACTTCTTTTCATACGTACCGTCTCAGGGCAAGAGAACTTGGACGAAATGTGGAAATTGATGAGGTTCTCTCCCACAAGGATGTACGACACACCATAGCCATCGTCAGCAACCTGGAGGACAAGGGAATTTGAATTTGTTGCTGGGAAATGAGACAGCATGAAAAAGGGACTTTCTAATGTTCTAAATGCAACACTGGCCGGGCTCGGTAGCTCCTCCCTGTAGTCTCACCACTTTGGGAGGCTGAGGCAGACAGGTCACTCGAGCCCAGGGGTTCGAGACCAGCCTGGACAACATTGCGAAACTCTGTCTCTACAAAAAAACAAAAAAAAACAAAAAAAAAATTAGCTGGGCATAGTGGCATGCATCTGTAGTCCCAGCTACTTGGGAGGCAGAGTGGGAGGATCACCTGAGATGGGGAAGGTTCAGGCTGCCGTGAGCCATGATCATGCTTACTGCACTCCAGTCTGGGTGACAGAGCGAGACCTTGTCTCAAAAATAAATAAATAAATAAGTGCAAGACTGCCAAGGACATCCACAGCAACGATCAGCAGTAATTCCTTTACAGCGGAAGAACTGCAAGGTAACAGGGGCACCCAGCACGGAGATGGGCCCATCACACCCCATTACCCATCCCATCGCCACGCCCCACTGCGCCTCGCCCAGCCCGCCGCACTCACCGGTCCAAAGCCCCCTCCGCTGGACACGTACTCTGGGTTATTCTCCAGGTCAAACAGCTCCACTTGCTGCTGAGGGGTCTGGCTTGTTGATAATCTCCAAGGCTCAGATAAAACCTATTGAGCGAAACAGAGAAATGTTCCAATGACACTTTTCCTAATCCCCTCTCTACCGGCCCTCAGGAGTCGCCTTGGGAATACAAGAAAAGTCTGGCTTGGTCTTTTGATTGTTCCAGACACCACAAGTCTGTGTCTCCGAAGGCCTCACTGGCTTGGACATCGTATCTGCAGAGAGGAAGTGGGGTGGGTGGGACCCCCGGACTAGGGCAGGGAGTGTGGGGTGGGGGGTGGGGGGCATACCAGCCAATAGCATCTCAGACAGTGAAGATAACAGATATATGGAGTATGATTCGGAACGGGGACAGAGGTGTCAGACTTGTACCAACTCCCACGAGCCAGCTGCCAAATTTTCAGAGAATTTTCAAGCTGGCTGTTAAATACAGCCACTATTAAAAATTAAATTTGCCAGGCGCAATGGTTCATGTCTGTAATCCCAGCACTTTGGGAGGCCAAGGTGGGTGGATTGCCTGAGCTCAGGAGTTCGAGACCAGCCTGGGCAACACGGTGAAACCCCATCTCTACTAAAATACAAAAAAAAAAAAAAAAATTAGCCAGGTGTGGCAACGTGTGCCTGCAATTCCAGCTACTCAGGAGGCTGAGCCAGGAGAATAGCTTGAACCCAGGAGGCAGAGGTTTCAGTGAGCCAAGATGGTCCCACTGCACTCCAGCCTGGGTGACAGAGCGAGACTCCATCTCCAAAAAATAAAAAATAAAATAAATAAATAAATAGAAATTAAATTAAATTTGAGCTGGGCGCAGTGGTGCACATCAGCTACTCAGAAGACTAAGGAGGAAGAATTGCTTGTGTCTAGGAGTTTGAGACAACACTGGGCAACACTGTGAGACCCTGTCTCAAAAAATAATAATAATAAATTTCATAAACTTACAATAAACTAAAGGATTTTAAAAACAAAGGTGGTATGCACTCACAGCTCATCACTCCCCAGTTACTTCCGTGCATCTTCCTGTGACGTAAGCTCTCGAGGTCTTCGGGTCTATTAAGTCAGGGGCTACCTGTGAGCGGTTACTGAGGAAGCGCAGTACTAAACGCGCTGCTCCCATTTTCCATTTTATGACAGCTACGCCCACAGACCCGTGTTTTTTTTCAAATGCCCATTCTGACATTAAAATGAGTTAATGCAAGGCTGCAGTAGTGTACTACGGTTTGGTCTAGCCAACACAACTGATGGAAGAAGTGGAAGAGACTTACTTCCTTAAGGAAAGGGGACTCCACAGCGAGATATTTAGACACCACGTAAAGGCAGAAGAGGTGACGATCGATCCCGGAGCCCGTCATGGCGAGGCGATACATGTGCTGATGCTTCTCAGACGCCACCTTGAACAATTTCAGCCTCTGTTCCACCTGAGTGACAAAAGGCGGGAAGGACATATGTTGCATGTCTCAAGTTGAGCGGTCATGAATCTAAGTTAGCCACCATACCCGGCTAATATTTTTTGTATTTTTAGTAGAGATGGGGTTTCAACATGTTGCCCAGGGTGGTTTCGAACTCCTGAGCTCAGGCAATCTGACTGCCTCAGCCTCAGCCTCCCAAAGTACTGGGATGACAGGCATGAGTCACCGCGCCTGGCCTGACAGCCCTTCCAGAATGAAGTTGGTCTCGGAAAAAAGAGCCCTGGCCTGTGTCTCCTCCAGGGGTCAGCAGAAAGCACCTGCGCGGTGGGGTCAGGTGGACCCAGTGGCCTGGGTCTGACCTCGGCCATTAATGAGCCGAGTGGCCCAGCAGCTGCTGAATTCATCTAGGCCTCCGTTTCTTTATCTATGGAAATGAACTGAGGACACTTCTCAGGACCACTGCTAAGAATTTAAAGGACAGTGTACGGAAATCCCCCAGGCCCCAGCCTGGCACTTGGGGCCCAGTGTGGCAATAGCTCTAATAACCAGTGGAAGGTCTCCGCGTAACGGTCACAGCTGGCCTACCCTTACACCAGCTACCTGTCCAGTTCCGAAGCAGCCACCCGCTATGCCTTTCCTCATTGTGGTGTCCTGGACGAATTTAAAGACTCTCAGGTAATAGAATATGATTCGGAAAGTATCATCTGTAACATGCCTCTCTGTACCTGTCCCTACCTTTACCTTTTAATACCTTCTGTACCCTTGAAAGGGGCAGAGGAAAGAAGCTGAATTGAGCACCCCTGAAGAAGGTGGTACAGGAATGATATCAGAGAAGCTGGAGTGGCGGCCTCCAGAGGCCTTTTAGGGAAGCATGACAAGCACGCTGTGCCCTCAGCCTATGGCACATTACCGTCTGGGCCGGGTCCACCATGGCCTGCACGAAGTCGCACGACTCAGCGGTGCAGGAGCGCACGGTCTCCGTTCTCCCCTCTCGGAAGAGCCGGGTCATGGAGGCCTCGTATGTGAGGCAAAACTTGCCCATATCCTAGGGAAAGAGAAGTACTTTAGTGCACGGCAGGGCATGCTGACATGTCTAAAACACAAAGAAGGATAGGGTAAGGTCGCCAAGGAGAAGTGAATTTTATCGTCAACTCTTTTTTGAGACGGGGTCTTGCTGTTGCCCGGGCTGGCGCGCAGTAGCATGATCACAGCTCACTGCAGCCTCAACCTCCTCCAGCTCAGGTGATCCCCCAACCTCGGCCTCCTGAGTAAGTGGGACTACAGGTGCATGCCGCCATGCCTGGCTAATTTTTTTATTTTTATTTTTTGTAGAGACAGGGTTTCACCAGGTTGCCCAGGATGGTCTTGAACTCCTGGCTCAAGCGATCCACCCGCCTTGGCTTCCCAACGTGCTGGGATTACAGGTGTGAGCCACTGTGCCCAACCTATTGTCGATTTACGCTTTCAGTCTCCGGCCGCTTTTACATGTGGGTAGTTACATGGCAGCGGACAGAGGTGTCACTGGCTTCAGGAAGGGCCTGGTGGAGGTGGGAGGTCAGTTTCTAGGTTAACCAGGTTTCTGTTTCAAGATGCAACTGATACCATGACACCCTCCCCACCCCGGAGTCCAACACACCTCTGGGCATCTGGGCCTACAGAGGACGGCACGGCAGGAGGGGCTGGTGGCCCCTGAGGCTGAGCCTTGGTGGAGATGCCGGGATAGCGCAGCAAAGGCGCCTGCTGGGAACAGCAGATGGTGGGTAAGGACACAGACCGAGTCCAAGGGAGCACGCGGCAGTGGGAGGAACAGCATCTGCGCGCTGCCCCAAGAGGGGGCCCGGGGCCACCAGGCCAGCTCAAAGAGGGCCAGGTTCCAAGTGAGGACGGGAGGGTGATAAGTAGCAGTTTATGGACCCAAATGATTCCTGACCAGACACATCCCTAGACATTAGGGTGCACCCTGGCACAGGCCCTGGTGGCCCCAGGGTGGCAGACCTGCCAATCTGCAGAGGACACCATGTGGCAGGCTGACACTGTCAAACGAACCCAGAAGAGGGTGCCAGAGGCAAGGCTGGGCTGAACACAGGGCCTGCTTAGCTTGGGAAGGGGGAGCCAGACAGAGCACAGGACCCACTCAGCCTGGGGAAGGGGGAGCCGGACAAAGCGCAGGACCCCCGCAGCCTGGGAAGGGGGAGCCGGACAGAGCACAGGACCCCCGCAGCCTGGGAAGGGGGAGCCGGACAGAGCATAGGATCCCCGCAGCCTGGGGATGGGGGAGCTGGACAGAGCACAGAACCCGCTCAGCCGGGGAAGTGGGAGCCGGACAGAGCACAGGACCCGCTCAGCCGGGGAAGTGGGAGCCGGACAGAGCACAGGACCCGCTCAGCCGGGGAAGTGGGAGCCGGACAGAGCACAGAACCCACTCAGCCGGGGAAGGCCTGGCACCTGCACACAGGCCCAGCTGAAGTCAGGCTCCTCACAGTGCAGCCAAGATCTCTGGAGGAGAGGCGGCCCCCGAAAGGCAGAAGGAAGTGTCCAGGACCAGGGCCCTGTGAAATGAGAGTGCATCAGCCACAAGGAAAAGGAAATGGAAGGCATCGACAAGAGCAAAGCTTTGCAGAGGGAAACGTCTAGAGACCGTGAGAGCACCTCGGACGCCAGCGCCAAGCAGCACTTCCAGTGAGGACCTGGCTAAGCCCCCAGGACCCCCCCGGCTGCCTTGGGGAGCTCTCTTCCCCAACCCACAGATGCCACCAACCCTGGTGGCATGATACGACACTCAATATTCCCTTGGGATTGGGGGTCACAGGCCTGGGGCCTGCCATGAGGACACGGGGCCTCCTGCTTCCCAGGTTGATAGCAAACACGCCTTTCAGAGCACTTCCTGCGTCTCCTCACTGCAGGGCACTTCACAGGGGCTCACGATGAAGAAGTGGGGAGTGGGAGAGGGAGAGAAGCAGAAAAAAGGGAAAGCGGAAATGTGGCATTTTAGTTATTTAATAAAGGTAAACTTGAACTATATGATACAATGATTCATTTGAAGTCAACGTTCCAATATCAAACTTTAATTGCGTAAGTTATGAGAACAGTCATGCCTTGTGCCCACAGTTTAAAAGACAGTCATCTAAAAACCTTCTTGGCAAATGCATTGAGTATTAGTGTGCAAGCCCCACTTGAGCTCAGACGCCATCAAAGAGCCAAACCACGTTACAACTGCAGCACCCTTGACCCACTGTGACCAGCTGCCATCAGGAGGATGGCCCTTCACTGTCACCAAAACATCTCCAGTTTCTAAGAAGCAGGATTCAAAGACAGTCTATAGATATACTGACATATACGGCATCACACACTAGCACTGCTATTACGGGGCTAATGATTCAGGTTGGTAGGGCCTGGGAATTTTTCACCTCTAGTTTCAAAAAAAAAAAAAAAAAAAAAGATTCCAAAGCAGGAAGCAAATAACTGCAGACTAGAATTAAAACCACTGTCTAGTGTTAGCATTCAATCCATATTCAATATTCAATACTGATTTACTGATGCTCCCGGCATAGGCAGGCTGATCATGAATTCCTGCCCTCAGGTGATCCACCCGCCTTGGCCTCCCAAACTGCTGGGATTACAGGCGTCAACCACGGTGCCTGGCACTCCAGCCTAGGCAACAGAGTGAGACTCTGTCAAGGAGGAAAAAGAAAAGAAAAGAAAAGAAAAGAAGAAGGAACCTTCACAACACCACCCACTAATACGTTGCATTTATCCTTTCTAGACTTTGCATATAATGAAGCAAGAGTCAATAAACTTCTGTAAAATGCAGAACAGGCTGTGCGGGCCACGTGTTCTCTGTGGCGACTACTCTGCTTTCCCACTGGAGTGAGAATAGCACAGACAACATGTGAAAGCCAGGCATGGCCATGCCCAGAACGCTTCACTGATGAACACTGAGACTTCACGTAATTTTCACATGTCACAAAGTATTAGTTGCCTTTTGATTGTTTTTCAACTATTAAATATGTGAAACCATTCTTAGCTTTAAAGCCATAAAAACAAAAACGAAAACAAAAACATGTGAAGGGCCAGGTTTGGCCCGTGAGCCACAGTCTACAAATCATTGTAAGAAACTACTGACTTTCACATACTGTTTTATGACTAAATATTTTTCTGTATAATATGCCACAGATGGCCGGGTGTGGTGGCTCACACCTGTAATCCCAGCACTTTGCGAGGCCAAGGATTGCTTGAGCCTACGAGCTCGAGGCCAGCCTGGGAAACAAAGTGAAACCCCATCTTTACAAAACATACAAAAATTAGCCAGGCCTGGTGGTGAATGCCTATAGTCCCAGCTACCCAGGAGACTGAGGTGGGAGGATCGCCTGCATCCAGGGAGGTCGAGGATGCAGTGAGCCATGATTGTGTCATTGCACTGCAGCCTGGGCAAGAGTGAGACCCTGCCTCAAAAAAAAAAAAAAAAGTGTGTGTGTATATATATATAATAGACATCACTTAATAGCTATAAAATATTCCCCTGTATGAAAATACCATATTTTAATTTAGTATCATGAAAGGAAGATTCGCTCTGCCGAAAGGAAAGGATTACACTGAGAGCTGAGCTGTGCAAGAAGCTGCTTTTCCTTTTGTTCCCAAGCAGAGAGTGACAGATAAAAGGCGAAACATCTCCACCCCGTGTTCGCTGGGTTTTGTGTGACGAATACGTAACTGACAATTCCCCTACTGCCCCTTTTCTCTTGCATCATGGGAATTCCGTAATGTGGCCATGCTCTCCCTCCTTCCCCTCCAGCCTGCTTTTCCCTCTAAATACTGAAGCCCTCAAAACCAAAACCACCTTTGGAGGAAGGCACAGGCCTGTCTCCCAGGCACGCATCACTAACCTTGGCAAAATCAACTTCTAAATGGATTGAGACCTATCTCAGACCCTTTCTGGTTTCCAGCATTAACTTTTTTTTTTTTTTCGTGAGATGGAATCTCGCTCTGTCGCCCAGGCTGGAGTGCAGTGGCATGATCTCGGCTCACTGCAAGCTCCGCCTCCCAGGTTCACGCCATTCTCCTGCCTCAGCCTCCCGAGTAGCTGGGACTACAGGTGCCCGCCACTATGCCCGGCTAATTTTTTGATTTTTTTAGTAGAGAGAGGGTTTCACCGTGTTAGCCAGGATGTTCTCCATCTTCTAACCTCGTGATCTGCCCGCCTTGGCCTCCCAAAGTGCTGGGATTATAGGCATGAGCCATTGTACCCAGCCTACCAGTATTAACTTTTAAGATTTCCTTCTTTTTTTTTTTTTTAGATGGAGTTTTGTTCTTATTGCTCAGGTTGGAGTGCAGTGGTGCGGTCTAGGCAGTTCACTGCAACCTCCACCTCCCCGGTTCAAGTGATTCTCCCGCCTCACCCTCTCAAGGAGCTGGGATTACAGGTGTGCGTCACCACATCCAGCTAATCTTGTATTTTTAGCAGAGATGGGATTTTACCATGTTGTTCAGGCTGGTCTCGAACTCCTAACCTCAAGTGATCCACCCACCTAGGCCTCCCAAAGTGTTGGGCTTACAGGCACGAGTCACTGCGCCCGGCCAGATTTCCTCACATTTTTACAGTAAGCTTGCTCACAAGTGTTTTTTTGTGTACCTGCCCTTTTTCATGGATCATCTGCAGGGTCAAAGTTATTCTTCCCTGATGCATGTTTCCAGCTGTGTGGTCTGTGCTGCTCCTGGGCCTGCCATGGGGCCCCTATATTTATTAAAACGATTCCCAGCTGCTGCTATGAACATCCCTGCCTCAGTCCACCCTCACCAACATGAAAAAAAGCCTTTACCAACCCCAACGGCAACCACTTAGCCAGATTTCCTAACTCCATTTACTCACCAGCTCCCCATCCCCCACTGATGTCAAATACTCCCTTCATTACACGTTATTTCCTGGGCCTGCCTTTGAACGAGGACTGCAGCATTTTATTTTTATTAAAAACATTGTTTAAAAGATAGGGTTTCACTATCATCCAGGCTATAGTGCAGTGGCATGATCAGGACTCACTGCAGCCGCCACCTCTGGGGCTCAAGTGATGCTCTCACCTTAGCCTCCCGAGTACCTTGGACCTACAGGCATGCACCACCATGCTGGGCTAATTTTTTTTCGTATTTTTTGGACAGAGTCTCGCCATATTGCCCAGTCTGGTCTCAAACTCCCAGGCTCAAGTGATCCACCTGCCTCAGCCTCCCATAGTGCTGGGATTATAGGAGTGAGACCACTTTAATCATTACAATCTTCTAATTCCCACACTTTTGAGTTTTAGGATTTGAAAAAGTACATGTCTACCTCCCTCTGTCCCTGTCCCACCTCTGCCTGATTGATTTTCTTTTCAAAAATGTTAGGATGACTCTCAAATGTTAGGCTTTTCAAGCTTCAAGATCAACTGGGCAAACTCCTCTCCTGAAGCTCCTGCCTAACCTTTTACTGTGTTCATATTAAACGTGTGAACTGGGCCAGGCATGGTGGCTCATGCTTGTAACCCCAGCACTTTTGGAGGCTGAGGCAGGCAGATCACTTGAGGTCAGGAGTTCGAGACCAGCCTGGCCAGCATGGTGAAACTCCGTCTCTACTAAAGATACAAAAATTAGCCGGGTGTGGTGGCAGGCACCTGTAGTTCCAGCTACTCGAGGGGCTGAGGCAGGAGATTCACTTGAACCCAGAAGGCAGAGGCTGCAGTGAGCCGAGATCATGCCGCTGTATTCCAGCCTAGGCAACAGAGTAAGGCTCCGTCTCAAAAAAAAAAAAAGTGTGAACTGGGAACATCCCTCCCTCTATGGTTCTTAAGTTTTTTTAATCCAAAATCATGGCTTTTTCTCCCTCTCCCTGGGGAAGAGTTGGGGGGTGGGTGCTCCTTGGCCTTCTTCCCAGAGTCCAGTCTGCTTTATACACGTATGCCTGGAGGGTGGGGCCCCAGATTCTCCTTTCTATTACATTCTTTTATTGTATTTCCCAGTTGGCCATCATCCTTACGCAAGAAAGCTGGTGGTCTTCATGAGCCTCTGTGCTGGGCCGGCTCACTGAGTGTACCTCTTAATCATCAAAGCCTTTCTGCTGTTCCATCTCCTGAGCAGACACCAATGTTCCTCCTGCCCGATTACCCTGTCAGCTGCTGGAGGCATCCTCATCTTTCTTGCTTTAATGGCACTGCCTCCCACACTTTTACCTTGACGCAGTAGCTAGCTATTAACACACGATGCCATTTATCCTGTTAAGGAAAGAGCCCTGTTACTAAGCCCCTTGACCAAGAGCTGTTATCAGGAATGGATGTTAAATGTGAAATGTCTTCTTAGGATCTGTGAAACTCACTATCTAGGTTCTTCTCTGACCCACCAGTATGGCTTAGTGTATGACTGGATGTACTGACACAAAACCAGCCTCTCACTGCTGGTGGACGCCACTGTCGGTGACTCTTCTTTTCCTACATGCTGGATTCTACTTGCTAAGATTTTATTGAGGGTCTCTGCACTGCCATTCATGAGGGAAGCTGGTCTGTGTTTCCTTTTTCTGCGTTTAGCTGCAGCACGGTGGTGAAAGCTACAGGTTCTGGAACGAACCTGCCTGGTTCTGATCTCAGTCCTGCTGCGTAGGAGCTGCAGCCCTCAGGCAAGAGGCTTCACCTCTGAGTGTGGAAGGCAGAGATAAAGAGATGCCTTCCTCAGGGCTGTCCTGATGTTTCGCTCGCTCCTGCAAAGTACTTGGCACAGGGGCTGGTGCTCCTTGCACCTCATTCCCACACGCGGGCCACGTGGGTTCTGGGGAGCAGATGGGGTGGCTTCCTTTCTTTGTGGAGTCTTTGAGCCGCAAGCTCTTTGGAGCCACGAGGTGGCTGCCTGACAACCTCTCACTTTGGTCCACGGACCACAGACCTTTTCAGGCTTTCTACCTTGAGTCAGCATCACTAATTTGTACTGCTTGCAGAAGAGTCATTTCATCAAGTTTTAAAATGTACTAAAATGCAGCACGGCCTTCCCTTACTAAACTCCTCTCTGGGTCCTGCACTTACTTGCAGGGACTTCTTTTAAAAAAGAAAAAAATTTAAAAAGATAAAATACCATCTTTTCTGTAGGTGAGGCATCAACTGCTTGCACACCCTCACACTGCACATGTATGGGCAAAATCCACTCATCAGTTCTCAAAATCCAGCTCACTGATTCTGAGATGCGATGCCTCTATTCCAGGTCACCTTCTCATCACATGATCTTTAGTCAATGATCTGTCACAGACAGGAGCTTGTCACTGCACTCCAGTGCTCTGCCCAGCTGCTTTTGGTTCACGCCTAGCGAGCATGTTACTTGGGAAAGCAAAGCTTCATAACTGTGACAGTCGTTGCAGAACTGTATTAGCATACATTGTAAATATGACTGTGGCCCATTCATTCCAGTTCATCCGATATTAACACTGCCTATTACTTCTCTGTAACTGTTGCTTTCTTAACTTTAGGTGGAGAGGGCACAGACTCTGGAGCCGCCAGCCGGCTTTATCCCTGCCTAGTGCTACCCTGGCCAAGCACCTGGCCTCTCCGCACCTGTTTCCTCACCTGTAAAATGGGATAACAAGAGTTTCTGGGGCATAATGGAGACTTGTAAATTTTTAAAAATGGGATAACAAGAGTGCTTCCTAGGTGGAGAGACAGTGAAGCATGATGTACGTGATGCACCAAGCAAAACTCAACAATGGCACAATCATTACCAAGGTTGGGGGGGGCAGTGCCACACGCTGTGTATGTGTACAGCACTCAAGTTTTAAAACAAGGCCAGGCACGGTGGCTCATGCCTATAATCCCAGCACTTTAGGAGGCCAAGGCAGACAGATCATCTGAGGCCAGGAGCTCGAGAACAGCTGGCCAACATGGTGAAACCCATCTCTACTAAAAATACAAAAAATTAGCTGGGCATGGTGGCACACACCTGTAATCCCAGCTGCTCAGGAGGCTGAAGCAGGAGAATCGCTTGAACCCAGGAGGTGGAGGTTGCAGTGAGCCGAGATCACACCATTGCACTCCAGCCTGGGCAACAAGAGTGAGATTCTATCTCAAAAAAAAAAAAGTTGGGAATATCTCAAGCCAATGCCACGATGACTTCTGTTGCTCCCAGAAACCAGGGGCTCCCTCTCTGGGATGGAATGCTCCCTCCAATGGACAAGACAACCCATTTACATCCCTGCTAGGGGTGCCGGCTGCTCCTCCAACAGGAGTCGCCAGGTGCAAGTCAAAATATGGCCAGTGCTCAGAAAAAATAGATGGAAATGCCACGTGTATACGGAGGATCCAGCCCATGGCACCTCCAAGTGGCTGGAGTTTCTCCTTTTATGGAAGGGGATGTCAAAGGCCAGAGATGTTAAGTAATTTGCCCACAGACATCACTTAATAGCTATATAATATTCCACTGTATGAAAATACCATAATTTAATTTAGTATCATGACAGGAAGATTTACTCTGCCAAAAGGAAAGGATTAAGCCGAAAGCTGAGTCATGCAAGAAGCTGCCTTTTATTTTGTTCCCAAGCAGACAGCGACAGATGAAAGGTAGAACATGACCACTCTGTGATCACCTGACCTGTGTAAAGTGCAGATTTACCGAGCGCCAGACGAATACAACTGACTATTCCCCTACCTGCCCACACTATTTCCACTTTAGCAAATGCTAGGATTCAGGGCTTATTTTGGGGCTTAACTCTCCCACTGTAGAGTGATGAGATTTCACTTTGTACCTATCCCCCGGACTCTCCTTCTCCCGTGTCAGCTGGGAATCTACGCCTGCTGGAGGGGGATTTGCCAGCTTCGCCTGCATGCGTGGTGAAACACCCCACGCCACCCGGTCCCCGGAGACCGGGGGTGGGGGCTGTGCTTCTCCTATGCCGGGTTTCAGGCCTTCCCTCCCCACTAGGTGAACAGTCTTGGGCAGGTGTAGGAAACCCCAAAGTGCTCACGAGAAAACCCTAGGCGTTCGGTTCTTACCTTGTAGTGCGCCAGCTGGAGGGCCAGCTGCACAAAGGCGTCTGGGCTCGTGCGACATTTCTTGATGATTCCTTTACCAAAGGCAACGAATGGGAAGGAATGGAAATCCACGTCGTTTGCCAGAAGATTTGCGGTGTTCAGGGAGGTCTCTATAACCTCTTGACACTAGAGAGAAAGAAGAAAAAGGTTTTACGGAACGAGGGGATAAAAGTACTGACGCACACCCAGAGGGAAATCGGAGGCTGGCTTTCAGTGCAGCTATAAACTCGGTACTGGGAAGTACACAAACGTTTTCCTGACCCAGAAGCACTAGTAAGTTAGGGGTATGGCTCCCTGACCCCGGAGGAGAAGCCGGAATGTTAGAGCAGGTAGCTGGTCTGACATGAGCAGGCCAGGAGAGGGCTTCCTTCGACACACACTGAGAATGTCAGACGACCATCATTGATGGTCAGGTGGTTGTGAACTGCCTCTCTAAAATAATAATTGATCACAGCCGGTGCCAGGGAAAGGCAGCCTCCCACTACATAGAAACGGAGCTGGTGACCAGCAGCTTCCGGATAAGATCTCAGGCGCCGGGCGAACGGGCTCAAGCATGCACACGGAGGGGCAAAATGGCGGCGTCTAACTGGAGTATGAACTTCCTCTAAGAATGCTAGACAGCCAAGGGAAGAACACCTCAAGTGAGCATGCGCACAATTCCAGTAAACACACTGCGCATGCTCCCTTCCCAAGCGCTGGCAGCCACTGTGCAACCGGATAGCCCACCCCAAGGGAGGAATCAGGAGAAGTAACGCAAGACCCTGGAAGCATGCCAATGTGTAAAACCTCAAGTCAAGAGGTCAAACCTCGCACTTGATCTCCCAAGTTGGCCGCTTGGCCCTCTTCCAAATGTACTTTCCTAAGGTTTTCAATAAACTTTCTCTCCCGCTCTTGGTCTCTCCTGCCTTCTGCCCCACAGTCAAATTCATTCTGAGAAGGCAAGAATTGAGGTTGCTGCAGACCGGTACAGTGAGACTCCAGAAAGTGTTTTGAATAGGCACGCATCATCTTATGAAGCCCACGGTCATCAGACAGAGGCGATGAAGAAACACATTTTTTACTTTTTATTACTTATTTTTTATTTGAGACACGGTCTCGCTCTGTCACCCACGCTGGAGTGCAGTGGTGCCATCTCTGCTCACTGCAACCTCTGCCTCCCTGGTTCAAGCCATTCTCCCGTCTCAAACTCCCGAGTAGCTGGGACCACCAGCGCCTACCACTATGCCCGGCTAATTTTTGTATTTTTAGTAGACACGGGGTTTCACCATGATGGCCAGTCTGGTTTTGAACGCCTGACCTCAGGTGATCCACGCACCTCCGCCTCTCAAAGTGCTGGGATTACAGGCATGAGTCACTGTGCCCGACTGATAGAACACATTCTTAAAAATAGATCTTAGAAAATAAATGGACCGGCCGGGCGCGGTGGCTCAAGCCTGTAATCCCAGCACTTTGGGAGGCTGAGACGGGCGGATCACGAGGTCAGGAGATCGAGACCACCCTGGCTAACATGGTGAAACCCCGTCTCTACTAAGAAATACAAAAAACTAGCCGGGCGAGGTGGCGGGCGCCTGTAGTCCCAGCTACTCGGGAGGCTGAGGCCGGAGAATGGCGTGAACCCGGGAGGCGGCACTTGCAGTGAGCTGAGATCCGGCCACTGCAGTCCAGCCTGGGTGACAGAGCGAGACTCCGTCTCAAACAAAAAAAAAAAAAAAAAAAAGAAAATAAATGGACCACCATACAATGAAATATTAAGCACTAGAAATAGAAATAAATGACCCATAAAAATTTAAACTCTTATTACTAAGTGAAAGCAGCCAATCTGAAAACGCTACACACGGATGCTTCCAATTACAGCAGCAGCCTTTAACCATGTGGATCCATTCTAAGACTCCTCGCAGATGTCTGACACTTCAGATAGTGCCATAGTGCCAAACATTATACGTACGGTGTTTTCTCAATCTCATGACCAAGACAGCCACTAAGTGGGTAGCACCTACAGCACAGACACACTTGACAAAGGGACAAAAGGATGATTCCATCCTGCATGGGACTGCACAGGACAGGAGCTTTCATCACACTACTGTCTTCGGAATTGGTGGGTTCTTGGTCTCACTGACTTCAAGAACGAGTCCGCGGACCCTTGCAGTGTTACAGTTCTTAAAAATGGTGTGTCCGGAGTTTGCGCCTTCTTCCCAGTGACGCTGGCTTCACGAATTAAACTACAGATCTTCATAGTGAGTGTAACACCTCACAAACGCAACGTGGACCCAAAGAGCAAGCAGCAACAAGATTTATTACCAATGGCAAAAGACAATGCTTCCGCAATCCGGAAAAGAACCCTGGCAACTTCCCACTACCAGGTCCGGCAGCCTGCTTTTATTCCCTTATCTGACCCCACCCACATCCTGCTGATTGGTCCATTTTACAGAGAGCTGATTGGTCTATTTTACAGAGAGCTGATTGGTCCATATTGACAGCGCACTGATTGGTGTGTTTACAATCTTTGAGCTAGACACAGCGCTAGACGGAAAAGTTCTCCAAGTCCCCATTAAAGTACCAATTCACGTGTATTTACAAACCTTGAGCTAGACACAGAGTACTGATTGGTGTATTTACAAACCCTGAGCTAGACACAGAGTGCTGATTGGTGTATTTACGATCCTCCAGCTAGACATAAAAGTTCTCCAAGTCCCTACCAGATTAGCTAGATACAGAGTGCTGATTGGTGCATATACAATCCTCTGGCTAGGTCTAAAAGTCCTCCAAGTCCGCATCCAGCTCTGGAGGCCAGCTGGCTTCACGTGGTGGATCCTGCACAGGGGCTGCAGGCGGAGCTCCCCGCCAGTCCTGATTCGCACCTGCACTCCTCAGCCCTTGGGCTATTGATAGGACTGGGCACCACGGAGCAGGGGGCGGCGCCGCAGGGGGGCGCGGGGGAGCTCAGACATGGCAGGCTGCAGGTCCGGAGCTCTGCCCGGCGGGGAGGCGGCTAAGGCCCAGCCAGAATTTGAGCGCAGCGCCGCCGGGCCGGTATGCTGGGGGACCCAGTGCAACCTCCACAGCTGCTGACCCTGGTGCTAAGCCCTTTATTGCCCTGGGCCGGCAGAGCCGGCCGTCTCCAAGTGCGGGGCCCACTGAGCCCGCGCCCGCCGGCACTCACACTGGCCCGCGAGCGCCGCACACAGCCCTGGTTCCCGCCCGCGCCTCTCGCTCCACACCTCCCCGCAAGCAGAGGGAGGCAGCTCCAGCCTCAGCCAGCCCAGAGAGGGACTCCCACAGTGCCGTGGCGGGCTGAAGGGCTCCTCAAGCGCAGTCAGAGTGAACACCGAAGCCAAGGAGGCTGAGAGCGAGGGCTGCTAGCACGTTGCCACCTCTCACTACTCAGAATAGCATGCAACTTGAAACTGATGAGTTGTTTACTTCTGGAATTTTCTGTTTAATATTTTCGGAACTTGGATTTGAAATCTCAGAAGGTGAAACCTCAGCTAATGGGGGGAGCTACTGTATGTGACATTCTGGAAAAGGTAAAACTATGGGGACAGTGAATATGATTCATGGTTGCCAGGGGCCAGTAGGAAGGAAGAATACATAGGCGAAGCACCAAAGATGTTTAGGGCAGTGAAACAATTCTGTATGACACTGTAATGGCAGACACAGGGCATTGTCCATGTGTCAAAACCCAGACAACGTACGACACCAACAGTAAATCCACCATGGACCTTGGTTGGTGCAGGTGTGTCCGTTGTAACAAATGCATCACTCTGTTGGGGATGTGGATAGTTGGGGACGCTGTGTAAGTGTGGGGAGAGGGGTGTATGGGAACTCAGTTTTGCTGTGAACCCAAACTGTTCTAAAAATTAGTCTGTTAAAAGAAATTTTTAAAAACGTGGTAAGTGACTTGGTGAGATACCAGGACTCTAAGCCCAAGTGCTCCGCAGAGGTTACAGCTCTCTTTTGAACCCACACCAGCCCTGCGGCCACAGGGCAAGCAGAAGCAATGGAGTAAGACCACAGCACTAGATACAGTACTTCACTATGTGGAAAATTATTTCTAACCCAGGTGCGGTGGCTCAGGCCTGTAATCCCAACACTTCAGGAGGCCAGACAGGTAGCTTGCTTGAGCTCAGGAGTCTGAGACCAGCCTGGGCAACA
Source organism: Theropithecus gelada (assembly GCF_003255815.1). Lineage (NCBI taxonomy): Eukaryota > Metazoa > Chordata > Mammalia > Primates > Cercopithecidae > Theropithecus > Theropithecus gelada. The sequence continues at coordinate 6,155,228 of NC_037682.1, read as the reverse complement.
TGGCGAAACCCTGTCTCTACCAAAAATATAAAAATTAGCTGGGCGTTGTGGCATGCACCTGTGGTCCCAGGTACTCGGGAGGTTGAGGTGGGAAGATTGCTGGACCCGGGGAACTTGAGGCTGCAGTGAGCTGTGACCAACCACTGCACTCCAGCCTGAATAACAGACCTTGACTCTGTCTCAAATAAATAAATTAATTAATTTAAAAAGAAAATGGTGGGCTGGGTGCAGTGGCTCACGCCTGTCATCCCAGCACTTTGGGAGGCTGAGGCAGGAGGATCAGGTAAGGAGTTCAAGACCAGCCTGGCCAACATGATGAAACCCCGTCTCCATTAAAAATACAAAAATTAGCTGGGCTTGGTGGCGGGTGCCTGTAATTGTAGCTACTTGGGAGGCTGAGGCAGAAGAATCATTGGAACCTGGGAGGCGGAGGTTGCAGTGAGCTGAGATTGCGCCACTGCACTCCAGCCTGGGTGACAGTGCGAGACTGTATCTCAAAGAAGAAAAAAAAAAATAGAAAATGATATCTTGGACTCCAGGGAATTTTTCTTTGGAGTAAGTGAACTAGGATTTGGTATTTGCAACCCTAAAATTCCTTCCCAAAAGGGCTCCCGTGAGTGGGCTGCCTCTGATTATGTTTAAGAGGTGCCAAAATGAATTAAACATTGAGAATTATAAATTAGCAATTTAGAGGCTTTCAGCTCTAACCTATATGATTTTGGCTTTTAGTTTTTGATTATGAGCATTCTGTAGATGTCTAGTTAAGTTTGACCTGGAAGTCACACTGACAATCTTAGCCAGAAGCTTCAAACAGAAGAAGAAATATTTACCGAGGCTTCCGAGCAACAGGAGCTGTGACAGCCCGGCAGACCTCACGAAACTCCCTGAGCAAACAACTTTCAGCCTCAGTGGTCTTCAACTGAGCTCATGATCAGGCAGGAACTACAGTTGGAAAATTCATCTGTAAGACTTCAAATGTGTTTCCCATCCCAGGTAAGTAACAATGGTTGGATGATGCAGACTTACTTCCCCGGGGATGTCCCACTGCAGCCTGGTGGGGTACGGAATGTTCGGATTGGTGTCGCCTTTGCAGTGCCCATCCTCTGCATAGCCCAACTGGAGGCTGTCAGTGGACATGACGTACTGTCAAAAATAGAACAAAATTATTAAAACTAACAGTGGTACATAAAACATATTAATCTGTAGCATGAACAGAGATGTTACAAAGTTTGAACCACGGCTGTTAACACTTCCAGTATTCTCAGCACCTAATGAGGTGGATCTGATCTCCATGTCAGATGTGACAAAGAGGACAGATGAGGGCTAATGGCTTGCTTAAGTTCGTGACACTCTCCTTTCACTGGCAAGTAAACTTAAGCCAATTTATTCAACACTATTTACAGGGCACCTACTCTGGGTTGGAACCACTGTAGCACCAGTGGCATCCAAGCATTGGTGACAGTGCAGACAAGAACTGTGTTTTGTGAACAAAACAGACAGGAATTCTTGTCCTTTCTTAAAAAGTGAAATATACCTGTATGACCCAGCAATTCCACTCCTAGGTATATACTCAGTGAAATGAAATGAAAATAGATGTTCACACAAAAATTTGTACAGAATGTTCATAGCAGCATTATTCATAATAGCCGAAGAGTGGCAAGAACACAAATGCCCATCAACTGATGAAGAGATAAACTAAGTGTGGTAAATCCATACAATGGGATATTATCCAGCCCTAGAAAGGAATGAAGCTCAGGTACGTGTTACAATGTGATGAACCTTGAAAACATTATGCTGGGTGAAAAGAAGCAGGCAGGCGCAGTGCCTCACTTATGTAATCCCAGCACTTTGGGAGGCCAAGGTGGGAGGATTGCTGGAGGCCAGGGGTTCCAGACCAGCTGGGAAACATAGTGAGATCTTATCTCTACAAAAAATTTAAAAAATTAGCCAGGTGTGGTGGCACATGGCTGTAGCCCCAGTTACTGAGGAGGCTGAGGTGGGAAGATCACTTGAGCCCAGGAGGTCATGGTTTCAGTGAACCATGACTGTGCCACTGCACTCCAGCCTGGGCGACAGAGCAAGACCCTGTCTCTAAAAAAGAAAGAAAGCAAAAGAAAAGAAAAAAGAAGCCAGACATAGAAGAGCACATATTGTATGGACATCGATATAAGATGTCCAAAATAGGCACATACATACAGACAGAAAGCAGATTAGTAGTTATCGGGAACCTGCGGGAGAAAGGAACGAGGAGTTTCTTTTGGAGGTGATGCAAATATTACAAAATTAGGCTGGGCTCCATGGCTCACGACTGTAATCCCAGCGCTTTGGGAGGCCAACGCAGGCAGATCACTTTAGGTCAGGAGTTCAAGACCAACCTGGCCAAAAAGGGGAAACCCTGCCTCTACCAAAAATACAAAAATTAGGTGGGTATGGTGATGCACGCCTGTAATCCCAGCTACTCGGGAGGCTAAGTAGTGATTGTTGCACAAGCACTTTGTGAATACACTAAAAACCACTGAATTGTACACTTTTAAAGGGTAGATTTTAAGGTATGTGACTCATACCTCAACTAAAAAAATTAGGTTTTTTAAAAAGAGGAATCCCTGTGCTCAGGAAGCTTACATTCTAGTGAGGGAGGTAAAAACACCACCACAAGGTCGGGGTAACTGTCGGCTGGCGAGGGGGCAGGGCGCGTGGAAGGTGCCACTAATATGTGAGGGTCACGATCCACGCCGACCTGAGCCAGCGAAGGAACAGACTTGATCAAGTTCCACCTGCTCTGGGTCAGAGCTCCAGGAGAGCCTGACACAGAAACATCAGAAATAAATCAAGAGCAAGACCGGGGCCGGGCGCGGTGGCTCAAGCCTGTAATCCCAGCACTTTGGGAGGCCGAGACGGGCGGATCATGAGGTCAGGAGATCGAGACCATCCTGGCTAACACGGTGAAACCCCGTCTCTACTAAAAAATACAAAAAACTAGCCGGGCGAGGTGGCGGGCGCCTGTAGTCCCAGCTACTTGGGAGGCTGAGGCAGGAGAATGGCGTAAACCTGGGAGGCGGAGCTTGCAGTGAGCTGAGATTCGGCCACTGCACTCCACCCTGGGCGACAGAGCAAGACTCCATCTCAAAAAAAAAAAAAAAGAATTTAAAAAAAAAAAGAGCAAGACCGGGTGCGGTGGCTCGTGTTTGTAATCCCAGCACTTTGGAAGGCCAAGGCAGGCAGATTGTTTGAAGCCAGGAGTTCGAGATCAGCCTGGGCAATGTGGCAAAACTCCGTCTCTACAAAAAATACAAAAATTAGCTGGGCGTGGTGGCGCACACCTGTGGTCCCAGCTACTCGGAAGGCTGAGTTGGGAAAATCACTTGAACCCAGGAGTTGGAGGTTGCAGTGAGCTGAGATTGCGCCACTGCTCTCCAGCCTAGGCAGCAAAGCAAGACCCTGTCTCAAAAAAATAAAAAACAAAAGCAGAACAAGAACAAACAGACTCAAGTTTGACTAGATCTGTCTTTAAGGGACTGCACTGGGCCTACACACAAGACTAGGTCAGTCCCCATCTGTGTCTGGATCACATGAGCCCCCAGCCAGGGGCCCCTGGAGTCAGGCCATCCTGTCTGCTGGACGCTAACAGCTAAACACCACTACTTCTATGTGGCCACCCTGGTCTAAGACAAAATCCCTTTATCCTTATCTGGAGAACTTTAAAAAACAAGCCTGATCTTATAAATATCCAGTAGATTTCTCTAATTGATAAATGTACCCTGTGTGATCCAGCTGCCTATGGTCCCGACTCCAGCCTGGGTGACAAAGCAAGACTCCATCTCAAAAAAAAAAAAAAAGTCAAGATTCAAAACATTCACAGAAGTTTAAAGAAATAAGAAGGTCATACATTATGATGTCTTCACAAGTTTACTACTAATTTTTTTTTTTTTTTTTTTTGAGATGGAGTCTCGCTCTTTCACCCAGGCTGGAGCACAGTGGTACGATCTCGGCTCACTGCAACCTCTGTCTCCCGGGTTCACACCATTCTCCTGCCTCAGCCTCCTGAGTAGCTGGGACTACAGGCGCCCGCCACCACGCCCAGTAATTTTTGTATTTTTAGTAGAGATGGGGTTTCACCGTGTTAGCCAGGATGGTCTCATTCTCCTGACCTCGTGATCCGCCCGCCTCGACCTCCCAAAGTGCTGGGATTACAGGCGTGAGCCACCGCGCCTGGCCAGGTTTGGATTTTCAAAAGCAACTTCTACATTCAAGTGAAAAGTGCGAAAACTCACCTCCCAAAGGTGGGCCATGACCGGCGCGTCTGCCCAGGAGTGCTCCGCGTTGATGCCTATCTTCCCGTTTTTGAAGACAACAAACGTGAACGACTTGTCAAACCACCTATGTGAAACACACATATGTGGAACTTAAGTGTTCAACGAGGCAAAAATGAGGAGACCCTGCACCTCTCTGCTTCATCCTGGATGGACTAATTTACTTTGCATTTGCCCCTCTAACAGGGAGCGGCTCCTCGGTCTCTGGAGTGAGGATGAAAGTACAGATGGGACACTGAATCCCTCATTTCTTCCCTGTCCCAGACACAAAGATGAGCGCTTATATCCTGGGAGCCTGAAGTCAGGACCTGTTATTATCACAAGGCAACTGGGGAGAGGTGGGAGGCTCTTCCCGTGGGCACGAGACCCCTTCATTAGCCAATCCTTGGCCCCACCCTGCAGGGGGCTGGTCAACACTTTACAGATAAGGAAAAGAGGACCTGAGCTAGCCACGTGCCAACACCCTGGCCTAACCCTGTGCCCAGCCCTGTTTGCCACTATCCCCTGCCTGAGTCCAGGGACCTGGCAGCCCTGCATCTCATGAGCATCTCCAAACAAAGGTAGTCATGCACAGAGGAGGGAATCTCAGATTTGCAGCTTAAGCTGTGTGTGTGTGACAGTTTTGGCGGAGGGAAGAAAACTGAAGGTTGGCCAGGCGCAGTGGCTCATGTCTGTAATCCCAGCACTTTAGAGAGGCTGAGGTGGGTGGATCACTTGAGATCAGGAGTTCATAACCAGCCTGGCCAACATGGTGAAATCCTGTCTCTACTAAAAATACAAAAATTAGCTGGATGTGGCAGCACACGCCTGTAATCCCAGCTACTTGGGAGGCTGAAGGAGGAGAATCGCTTGAACCCGGGAGGTGGAGGTTGCAGTGAGCTGAGATCAAGCCACTGCACTCCAGCCTGGGTGACAGAGCAAGACTCCATTTCAAAAATAAATAAATAAAATAAAACTGAAGGTTATATTTTTATGCCATCTTCTTCCTTAGCATTATAGATACTTAGGGGTGAGTGTCAGGCACATAGAGTATTTCTTCCAAGCTCATGGGCAAACTCCCATCTCAGAAAGTAAGGACGGTACCTGTCATAACATTGGCCATGTAGTAGAGACTTGGCGTAGCTGTCCATCGATGTATCTGGGTCTTCCGTTCTGTATCCTTGTTCACTTTCATCTAATGTCACGAAGAACGCTGCCTTCTCCACGGCATCAAGAGACTGTTTATTTTTCCCCCGTCCAAAATAGGCCTGGCGACACCTGGCCCAGGGAACTCTGCAGTGAAGATGAAACATGATTAAAGGCAGCCGGACCTGCAGCCATGGAGCGATGTCTACTGGTACATGATGTTTGAAATGACACAATCAAACCTTTGCAGTGTTTCAGAATTTCTCGAAGGAAAACTCCATTTTGACGATGTTCCCCATCTGAGACTGTTTGTTGGAAAGATTCTCACCTTCTCCTGGTCTCCAGACCACAGCACAGGGAGCAGTGGGTAATTTTTGTTCAATAAATGCTGGCTAAATGAACGGCCAGATTGCAGGCTGGCCCTGTGGGCAAAGCCGCCAGGAAGCAGCAGACCCAGATCACCATGCCCCATGCTCCCTGACACGCCCATGCTCCCCGACACGCCCTCCCTCCCCTCCACAGGAACCACCCTAGGTAAGTTCCAGCAGCCCAGGTCACGGTAAATGCGTAAGAGTGTGTCCCTCATGCCAGGCTCTGCTCCAAACCTTTTCTGTGTACCAACTCACTGATCTTCTCAATGCTACTGTACCCATTTTTCAGATGAGAAAACTGAAGCACGGAAAGATTAGGTCACAGCTATTTTGAGGCAGAATTGGAACCCAGGTCATCAGCCCCCAAGTGCATGCCACAGATGCCCATGTGATCCCTCCACAAGGTCTCCGTGCCCGTCTTATTTGGAATACACAGAACTGATGTGATGCCTACTTCCTTCTTGGAAGACCCCACCAGCTGGGCTTCCTTGAATGCTCCTGGGTCCCTCTCACTCCAGCTCCTCCAGGGCCCTCTGCCACTGCCCACCCTTCCAGATCGGGGCCATCTGGCTCTCTCTCCACCGTCTTCTCTCTACGAGTGCTTGGATACGGCGGCCCACAGGGCCAATAAGCCTAGAAACACGTCAGGCCCCAGTGCATACCCTGCCAGGGGGACAAAGGTGATGGTGATGGTGGCCGGCATGTATGGAGCCCTTCTTGTGAAGGACTCCCATGGGTAAGATGCTGGTCTGGTCCTATCCAGAGGGGGCATCAGGATTGAGGCACCTACAGACCCACAGGGAGCCCAGGCCCCACAGCGCCTGCTCAGGCTCCCCACGTCTCCTCCGCTGGGGATTCCAGGCTCTCGGAGGAGCCCACCGGGCGAGCGCATCTTCACCTGAGACGCATCTCCTGCCGCCGCTCTTTCCAGCCTGTCAGCACCACGGTGGACAACAAACAACGCCAGCTTCCCTGCACACATCCTTCCCCATCCCTCTCCTGCACTCGGGCCTGGCCCTCTTTCAGGACCTCACTACTTGGGCCACCGAAAAGTATCCCTGTGTCCAAGGCCCCTCCTCCCTGCCCAACCAGAAGAATCTCCTACATTAACCTACGTATGCCCCCCGGCCCGGCCCACCCTACACCACCTGAAGTGGCCCCCAGTCGCAGAATCAAGCTCCAATATGGTTGGGTGCCTGGGACCCTCCCCAGCCTGGCACCGTGGCCCAGCCCTCCAGCCTACTCCACAGCTCCTGCTTGCTCTGCTGCCCCAGGGCATGCCGCTCCACCCCCTGGACACCCACTGTCCTGGTCCGCTCCCACCCTCTGCGAGACACAGCCCACCTGCGGCCCCTGCACGCAGCACAGAGCCTCTCCTGATCTTTGCAGAAGGGGCCCCGACACCTGCCCCTCCCGCCTTACTCCCAGAGCAGTTGTCACACTGCTAGAATGCGGCAGCTCTCAGCCGGGGACAACAGTGTCCCCCAGATGCTGGGCAATGTCTGCGACACTTCTGGTTGTCACACAGGTTGCTACTGGCAGCTGGTGGACAGAGGCTGGGGCTGCCGCTCAGCATCTGATGCTGCACAGGGCAGTGCCCCCCACAAAGAGGTACCCGGCGCTGAGCATGCACAGTGCTGAGATGAGAAACCCTACTACACATCACACACCACACCCTCGAGAAAACCAGGCTTGGCTGATTCTCTTTCTGTTTTATTTTTTTTGACAAGGTCTCACTCTGTCACCCAGGCTGGAGTGCAGTGCCTCGATCATGGCTTACTGCAGCTTCAACTTCCTGGGCTCAAGCAATCCTCCTGCCTTAGCCTCCTGACTAGCTGGGACTACAGGCACGCACCACCAAGCCTGGCTAATTTTTTGTGAGATGGGGTCTCACTCTGTTGCCCAGGCTGGTCTCAAACCCCTAGGCTCAAGTGACTCTCCTGCCTTGGTATCCTAAAGCACTGGAATTATAGGCACGAGCCACTGCGCCCAGCCTGATTCTTTTTCACTGAGGCAAGGAAATGTAACTAACACAGGGGCGTTGGTTTCAATTTGTTCTGTTTCCTAGATTAATAAATATGCCCACAGCCCCATAAGAAAGGCTAATCCTGGCCAGGCGTGTGGCTCACGCCTGTAATCCCAGCACTTTGGGAGGCCAAGGTGGGTGGATCACTTGAGGTCAAGAGTTTGAGACCAGCCTGGCCAACATGGTGAAACCCTGTCTCTACTAAAAATACAAAAATTAGCTGGGCGTGGTGGTGCACTCCCAGCTACTCAGGGAGGGGCTGAGGCAGGAGAATTGCTTGAACTCGGGAGGCGGAGGTTGCTGTGAGCTGAGATAGCGCCGCTGCACTCCAGCCTAGGCAACAGAGTGAGACTCCCTCTCAAAAAAAAAAAAAAAAAAAAAAAGAAGCAAGCAAGCCTAATTCTAGTCCTCACTTCTCCCCGTCCTGGACTCTGGAGTGTTTCCACACATGTTTGCCTGACACACACACAGGAGTGGCCAGGGACTCCCCCCCCATGTCCCCACTGCTCTTGAGACCCACTGAGCCGGGAGACCCCAGAGCAAAACAGAGCTGAGGTGGGGAGCCCCGTACCAGTGTTCCCACAGGCCCCGACGGGGATGGGCCCCGGTGAGGAGGAGTGCCTCCACCACCCCTCAAAACAGGACGAGGGACCTGGGCCGCGCACCTGTCTCCTGCGGTGAGGGCTGCCAGCCTGGCCTCCCCAGGCTGAGGCTCCGAGGTATTGTCCAGGATCCTCTGCATCTGCTGCTCCATCTCCCGGGGCTTCAGCAGCCTCCCGTCGTGGTAGAGCCAGACCTTGAAGTAGCGCCCTCGATGGTACACGACGATGTGCTTGCTGTCTCTCATGTGCTGGATGGTGTCTGAGCCGGCCGCAGGTTGCAGACACAAAACCAAGAGTCCCAAGTTCACCGCGTGCTGAGACGACCGTATCCTGACTCTTTAAAGGCCATGGGAGTCCCTGCTCTGCGTCCCTCCAGGCAGCCTCAAGAGCCTATTCCTCAAGACGTTTTAAATGATTAAGGACAGCATGGAGTTAAAGCTCTGGATCGGATAGGCCTGACTTCTGAGCTCAGCTTGGTCACTCATTAGATTATGACCTCAAACAAATTACCTGAGGCCAGGCGCAGTGGGAGGCTGGGAGCGGTGGCTCACGCCTGTAATCCCAGCACTTTGGGTGAGGTGAGAGGATCATATGAGGTCAGGAGTTCGAGATCAGCCTGGTCAACATGGTGAAACCTCGCCTCTACTAAAAATACAAAAATTAGCCAGGTGTGGTGGCGTGCGCCTGTATTCCCAGCTACTTGGGAGGCTGAGGCAGGAGAATCGCTTGAACCCAGGAGGTGGAGGTTGCAGTGAGCTGAGATCACGCCACAGCACTCCAGCCTGGGTAACAGAGTGAGACTCCGTCTCAGGGAAAAAAAAAAAAAAAAAAAAAAAAAAAAGCATGCTTAGCAAAATGGAATATTATCATTAAAAAAAAAGAAATTGCCCAGTCCTCCCTAAGCCTCTCTGTAAAATGGAGATCATATGTTCCCCATGTGCGCTGTGCAAGAATTAAGAGATGATATCCATAAAGCTCATATAAAGTAGGCACTGGATCAGTGTAGTAACCTTTTATTAATTAATGACAATAGGGCAACTTAGAAACTACTCTGAGAAACATTCTGAGAATTGTTTCTGCGAACCCGAGAAATGTTCTGAGAAAGGAAGTGGAAAATTATGAAACCAAGCCATTCCGTAAAAACTACTAAAACAGAGTAATTTAAGATCCTCAGTAAGCTTCAACGTCACAGAAATGTGATGAAGTACATTCACTCCACGAATATGTATCAAGTCCTCTTAAGCACTGCTCAGTGGGGACGCACAGTGACAGCTGATCAAGGCAGATCGTCTAGTGGGTCAGGCTGGTCTTGAACTCCTGACCTCAGGTGATCCACCTACCTCGGCCTCCCAAAGTGCTGGGATTACAGGTGTGAGCCACTGCGCCTGGCCAGGATGGGTTTTTAGAGAACCTCTGAAGGCAGGATCAGAGGAAAGGGGAGAATCTGCTTAGGAAAGCCCAGAGACCAGCTTTTGTGCAAGGCTACAGCAAAGGCTCCCCAACGACCACCACAGTGCACACTACTAACTAGGGCTTGGTCTAGAAGGACTGGGCTGCAACAAGACACTCAAAGCTCCGGGTCAGCTCTGGCCCTTTCCAGCCAGCTTCCCAAGCAGCCCTGAGGCCTGCCCATCATACAGGCCTGCCATGGTGGTCTTGGGCTCTAGCTCATCAAGTGTCTCTGGATAGTTCCCCATTCACAGGCACCTGGAGAAATGGGGGAAATGGAGGCCATGGACGGCATAGCCTGGGCCCGTGCCTGGCCTGGATGGTCCCCATGGTGCCTGTTCTCCCTTCCCTGTCATTCTCAAGGATGTCCCGATTTGGACGGTGGCTTATGTGGCCACCCTGCCCAGGTCAGGCAGCTGATACGGGAGTGTCTGGAACACAAATCGACCTTCTCAAGCACAACCCAGTGTGCGCTCCACCACAAACCCTGCCTGTGAGCCGGAGCAAAATGCCCCTGAGGAACTCAGACTCAGGAAAAAACACTCAGCTGGGCGTGAGTCCAGGAGCTTGAGACCAGCCTGGGCAACACGGCAAAACCTCACGTCTATAAAAAATGCAAAAATTAGCCAGGCATGATGCATGTGCCTGTGGTCCCACTACTGGGGAGGCTAAGATGGAAGGATTCCTTGAGCTCAGGACGTGGAGGCTGAAGTGAGCCGTGATCATGTCACTGCACTACAGCCCAGGTGGCAGAGACCGACCTCATCTCAAAATCAATCAATCAATCAATCAATCAATCAATCAAACACTCTATAAGACAGTCGGCAGTCTTCAACCAGAGAGAAATTAAAATCTGGAAATAAGTCAACAACAGTGTCCAGGCCTAAGAAAGACAAAGGGAATTCAGCAGAAGGAATGTTCACCAGCCTACAGTCTCAGGAAGGGTCAGCAAAAGTCAATTTGGCCCCTTTGACACTTCCTGATTCTGAGCACAGGGATGGAAAGTGCCGATTCCACAGGGAGCCCCGAAGAAGCTTCACTCACCTGTCTCCTCTCCTGGGATCCGGGAAGTGTTAAACATTCGCTCCCACTGAGCGGAGCAGAGTGGAATCGTGGATCCCAAAAGACGAATCTGTAACAAAAATACATTTCAAACCAACAGAAGAATCCCACAGAAGAAAATCCCACAGAAGAAAAACAGCAAGTTGGCTGGGCGCGGTGGCTCACGCCTGTAATCCCAGCACCTTGGGAGGCTGAGGCGGGTGGATCACCTGAGGTTGGGACTTTGAGACCAGCCTGACTAAAGCAGAGATATCCCGTCTTTACTAAAAATACAAAACTTAGCAAGGTATGGTGGCACACGCCTGTAGTCCCAGTTACTTCTGAGGCTGAGGCAGGAGAATTGCTTGAGCCTGGGAGGCGGAAGTTGCAGTGAGCCGAGATGGAGCTACTGCACTCCATCCTGGGGGACAGAGTGAGACTCCATCTCAAAAAAAAAAAACAAAAAAAAAAAAAAAAAAAAAAGCCGGGCGCGGTGGCTCACGCCTGTAATCCCAGCACTTTGGGAGGCCGAGGCGGGCGGATCACGAGGTCAGGAGATTGAGACCATCCCGGCTAACACGGTGAAACCCTGTCTCTACTAAAAATACAAAAAAAAAAAAAAGAGAGAGAGAGAGAGAGAGAAAAGCAGCAAGTTAAGACCACGTGGAAATACTAAATGTGTTTTCTGTGCAGATTGCTTGGTTTGACTTCCTCTTTTCCAATGGCTCCCTGGAATGATTCGTTGGGGGACTCATTAAACCATGCCAGGGTGCAACTTCTTGCACAGTAAAATCCTAAATAACACATTCTAATCAATTATTTACAACTGACACTTAATACCAAAGAAATATTTCAGGAAGAAAAGTCTTGTTTCTTACAAGCAACCCACCAGCTAGTATTAGTTCAAAAACAACAAGGGCTTCTTTGAAGGGCAGATTACAGAACTAAAGTACAACAGATGTATATTCATTTAGGAGACACAAGTAGAATTAAATCTCAAAATAATTAGGCTCAGTGAAAGAAACTAGAATTTAGAAAAAAAGAGTGCATACTGTATGATTCCACTTACATAAAGCTTTAAAAATTACAAACTAATCTAGAGTGACAGACAGTAGACTGGGGGTCCAGGACCAGGTGGGAGGGAGAGATGACAAAGGGCCGAGGGGTTTTGGGTTGACTGATGTATTCACCATCCTGACTGCAGTGATGATGGTTTCTCAGATGCATCAATATACACACGTCAGAAGTTATCAAACTCTCCACTTTATTTTTTAATTTTTCTTTTTTTTTTGAGACGGCGTTTCGCTCTTATCACCCAGGCTGGAGTGCAATGGCGTAATCTCAGCTTGCTGCAACCTCTGCTTCCCAGGTTCAAGCGATTCTCCTGCATTGGCCTCCCAAGTAGCTGGAATTACAGGCACATGCCACCATGCCCAGCTAATTTTTGTATTTTTAGTAGAGATGGGGTTTCACTGTGTTGGCCAGGCTGGTCTTCAACTGCTAACCTCAGATGATCTGCCTGCTTTGGCCTCCCAAAGTGCCAGGATTACAGGCGTGAGACACTGTGCCCGGCCACAAACTGTATAGTTTAAACATGTGCAATACGTCAATTATACCTCTGTTAAGCTGTTTGAAAAGAATTTTTTTAAAGCAATTTGTGTGCCTACTGGTTTGATTTCCTCCCGGTCCAGTTTGCGCCTGTAAAGCAGGATGGCGTGGACGGTGTTGCCAGCTCTTGCTGCCTGAATGTGAGTTGGAAGGACATATAGCAGATCCTGAAAAGCGAAAAAGGTGACATGGAGAGAATTTGCATAGGGAAAGATAAGCAAATTTAAATACATCACAGCACATCCTGCACGCTGTCAAAATATTTCCAGAGATGTATTCAGTTACATCTGCAATGCTACAAAATAAATAGTAGTTTGAATTTCTACATTCTGTCTTTTACTTTGTAAATGTTTTATGAGAACGGAAGTCCTCCAAAACTCTTGGGCTGTTAAAGATAACTATTCGCACCAAATACCCTCATATAACACAGAGAAAGGAAAGCAAAAATTAGTCGGGGAGCAATTAGACAATCAGGAAGTTTTTTGGATGAGACACAATGAAAGGCTGAAATGATTGTTTATATAGAGCTGTGCCTGCAGCTTTCTAAATTTTGAGACCCTGTTCTAAATGTCTACATTTTCCACAATTGGAAGAAAAGGCCAAGGAACACAGGTCTAACCTACATTTTGGAAGAGTCTATGTCCACACCATGTCCCCAGTGATGTAGAAAGTGCCTCTGTTTGTAGGAAATGAACACAGGTCTCCTGGGGGGAAGGGCGTCAGATAAACAGCTCACTTCCAAATAGAGCAGGAAAAGAAGTTCTACGGACTACACTGACGGTTTTTCTTTCAGTCTGAGATTATTTCAGATGGGGGAAAAAAAGTTGAGAGAAAAAGAAAGGAAAATTTTGAAACGAAGAAAAACAGAAAAAGCAAATGATAGGCCGGGTGTGGTGGCTCACGCCTGTACTCCCAGCACTTTGGGAGGCTGAGCCGCATGGATCACCTGAGGTCAGGAGTTTGAGATGAGACTGCCCAACATGGCGAAGTCCCGTTTCTACTAAAAATACAAAAATTAGCCAGGCGTTGTGGCAGGTGCCTGTAATCCCAGCTACTCGGGAGGCTGAGGCAGGAGAATCGCTGGAACCGGGGAGGGAGAGGCTGCAGTGAGATGAATTGTACCACTGTACTCCCGCCTCGGCGACAGAGCAAGACTCCATCTCAAAAAAAAAAAAAAGGGAAAAAAAAGAAAAAGTAAATGATAAAAAATAAATGAGGGAAAAAAGTAAAAGGAAGTGAAGGAATGGAAGGAAAAGGAAAGAGAAGAGTTCTATTTGCCAGTTATTAAAGCAGTGGTCGAGAACCCAAATTGAGGGGCCTTCTAACCATCCATGCTTTGAAAGACAAAGCCCAGGAAACCAGAAACTACCATGGATGCACACCCCTTTGGCGTCTCAGAAAACAGTAGGGTGAAGTGTAGTGCACTGGTGGCAGGATCTTGGCCAACCCACTGTCCCTGAGCTCTAGGGGTTCTGCAGGGATCTTAAGGCCGCTGTGGCACTAACTTCCAGTGCTAAGTCATAAAAACAGCAGGACAGGCTGGGCACGGTGGCTCACACCTGTAATCCCAGCACTTAGGGAGGCTGAAGCTGGCGGATCACGTGACGTCAGGAGTTCGAGGCCAGCCTGGCTAACGTGGTGAAACCCCGTCTCTACTAAAAATACAAAAATTAGCCGGGCATGTTGGTGGGCACCTGTAATCCCAGCTACTCGGGAGGCTGAGGCAGGAGAATCACTTGAACCTGGGAGGCGGAGGCTGCAGTGAGCCAAGATCGTGCCATTGTACTCCAGCCTGGTGGACAAGAGCAAAGCTCCATCTCAAAACAAAACAAAACGAAACAAAAAAACAGCAGGACAGGTACAGCACAGTGAGGAATTCCTGTTTGCCAGAAACTTATTTTTGCAGCCCAAATCCCCCTGCAGTAGCAGAGCACCCTGGGCCACTAGGCTAATACTGAAGGGTATTCACAGGGTTCTCCAGCCTGGAAGCAGGACAGAGAGGAGCATGAGCCAGTCCCCAGAGCTTTCCCAGGCCGTCCACAGGCCTGTGAAGACGCCACCTCTGTGGACAGACCCGCCGCCCCACCATCCTCGCCAGACAGCAGCCCGGGCGGGGGCACTCACCATGGCATAGTAGTTGCTGTTCACCATGAGCGGCCCTCGTCCTCGGAGGTAGATGTACTCCTCCCACCAGTCGCTCACCTAGTGGGCGCAAACACCAGACAAACCCGCAGGCTCAGCAGGGGCCAGGCAGGCTCCCTGGCAGCAGCCCAGAGCCACGGGGAAGGGCAGGCAGTGCTTTTGGCAGAGATTTTGGCATCTAACGGGGGCCATTCCAGAACAGGGGACACAGTCCTAACCAGACGGAATGCGACACCGTGGGAAACGAAAAGCGTTCTTTGTAAGTTGAGACGAGCAGAAAGAAGGTACATCACCTTCATTCTGTAGATGGTTCAAAAGGGAAAAAAAAGCCGAAGTGGGAGGATTGCTTGAGTCGAGGAGTTCGAGACCAGGCTAGACAACATAGCGAGGCTCTAGCTCTACATTAAAAATAAAAATAATAAATAAAATAAAAATTTTAAAAATGTTTAAAAGACCAGATGGAAAGTAAATCCTAAATGTTTGACTGCTAACATGTTCTAAAAACCAATACTGTGGGCTGGGCATGGTGGCTCACACCTGTAATCTCAGCACTTTGGGAGGCCGAGACAGGAGGATCGCTTGATGCCAGGAGTTTGAAGCCAGCCTGGGCAACATTGCAAGCTTCCATCTCTCCAAAAAAAATGTAAGAAATTAGCCAGGTGTGGTGGCTTACGCCTGGAGTCTCAGCTACTTGGGAGGCTAAGGCAGGAGGGTCACTTGAGCCCAGGGGTTTGAGGCAACAGTGAGCTATGATTGTGCCACTGCATTCCAGCCTGGGCAACAGAGCAAGACCTTTTCTCAAATAAAAGAAAACAGAAACAAAGGCCAGGTGCAGTGGCTCACGCCTGTAATCCCAGCATTTTGGGAGACTGAGGCGGGCTGATCACTTGAGGTGAGGAGTTCTGGACGTGCCTGGCCAACATGATGAAACTCCATCTCTACTAAAAATACAAAAATTAGCTGGGCATAGTGGTGGGCGCCTGTAATCCCAGCTACTCAGCAGGCTGAGGCAGGAGAATCACTTGAACCTGGGAGGCGGAGTTTGCAGTAAGGGGGGATCGCACCACTGTACTCCAGCCTGGGCGACAGGGCGAGGCTCCATCTCAAAAAGAAAAGAAAAGAAAACAACAACAACAAAAACCAATGTTATGCAAAATTGCTCCACAGACTGCTTCTCGTCTTCCTGCTTCCCAGGTCTCCCTGAAGAAGCCACCGCTTCAGTCTAGTCCGTGGCACTAACCCGGCGTTCCACAGGTGTGGTCCCTGTTCCCTGGCACATGCATCCTGAAGCTACCCAGGGGCAGTGCCCCCCAGCCACCTCACAGCTGCTGTCCCTTCACAGCCTGCTGGACCCAGAGATGGCTTCCTTTTCAGCTTTGTGCTGAAACACACGTAACTACAGAACAGTGGCCATGCAACGGTCTCGTGTGCGGAGCTGTGCAGAGAGCTGATGTTTACCAGTCCAGCACACCCGTGCAGCCAGCGAACATGCCCGGCCCCCTGAGGCTCAAGAGACTCCTCCAGGCACTGCCCATCCACCCACGATGTGACTTCTGCACCACCTGCTGGTTCTGTCAGGGTCACTTGGGACACCTCCTCTTCCGTGTTAGTTGTTCCTCAAAGCTACACTCCCTCCCTTGCTTCGTCTGCCAGAGGCCTGCTCTCACCCTCCCAGCACATGGAAGCCCAGCCAGCTCCCCACATACAGGGCGCCAGCTAAGACACTTGGTTGGAGGAGATGCTCCTGGGACCACTGAGCCACACTCAATCCCAGCAAGCATCCCACACCATCCCTGCATCCACCAGCAAGCTCGGGAAGGATGCCTTGGAATAAAAATAAACTAAAGAGGAGGATAGGAGCAGGTGTCTGCGGCAGAATGGCACTGCTGCAGGAG
Source organism: Theropithecus gelada (assembly GCF_003255815.1). Lineage (NCBI taxonomy): Eukaryota > Metazoa > Chordata > Mammalia > Primates > Cercopithecidae > Theropithecus > Theropithecus gelada. The sequence continues at coordinate 6,138,659 of NC_037682.1, read as the reverse complement.
AAACAGCTCACAAGAGGAATCCCCAGGGAAGAGGGAGAGGGAGAGGGCTCCTGTGTGCAAAACACAGCATTGCGATGATGCACCTGCACTCGGGGTAAAACTGTCACTGTAGGCTGGGTGTGGTGGCTCATGCCTGTGATCCCAGCACTTTGGGAGGCCAAGGTGGGAAGATCACTTGAGCCCAGGAGTTTGAGACCAGCCTGGTCAACATAGTGAGACCCTGTCTCTACAAAAAATCCAAAAACCAAGAAACTGTCACTGTAACTACACGTCAGTCCTAATACACACACCCCATGCTGCATGCAGGTAAACCATAGCTGGAACTTCCTAAGGTATGATTTTGGCTAATCACAGCTGTCGTTTCAGCCCTGTTATCCCTGTCCCTCAGAATTAGCATCTTCATACAGAAAAATTTCATCAAGAAAAACTGTGTATACAGACTTACGTAATTTGTAGCCCACCAGGATTTTAACTTCAAATACCACTGTAATCTTGGTCCAAGACTGACAGCAAAGTCTTGAGCAAGTGCCGTCATCCGTTTGAAGTCTTCTTCCTTCATAAGAGGCCTCACCGACTCTAGATACTGGGATTATCGGGGAAAAAAAAAATCACCCAAGTTAAAACACATTAATCAAAGCCTATGGTTGCCTCACCTGTGCCTTAGGAGAAGTTCTAACACATTGAAGAGGTTTTAGGCTGGGCATGGTGGCTCATGCTTGTAATCCCAGCTTTTTGGGAGGTCAAGGCCAGTGGATTGCTTGAGCTCAGGAGTTCAAGACCGGCCTAGGCAATATGGTGAAACCCCATCTCTACAAAAAACAAGACAAAAATTAGCTGGGCATGGTGGTGCATGTCTGTGGTCCCAGATATGTGAGGGGTTGAGGTGGGAGGATCACTTGAGCCCAGAAGGTCGAGGCTGCAGTGAGCCATGATCACGCCACTGCGCCTCAGCCTGGGCAACAGGGTGAGACCCTATCTCAAAAAAAAAAAAGTTTAGACTCTTCCCCCAAGTTGGTCTTAGCAGTCCTTAGACAGGTTAACTCCTTTCAATGCTAAATGGTGTCATAGGGTAACAATAATTTAACAATTAAACTTTTTCTTCCTTTATTAGTTTTAAAAGTGTCCCAAATCCTGCATCACCAGAAAGCCACCATTAAATTTTTAGAATTTAAAATAAATTCTAGAGTTGACAAGAAAAGTTAACAAGGAAATTTCAAGAATGTCTCTTATGTATTATTTGGCCCTTAATAAAAGAGCTGTTCTGACTTAAGCTTTGATGACCTGTGATGGTGACTACGAGATGGGGCAGAGTCATGCTGAGAGCTAGGTGCTGGGGCTGGGCAGGTGCTCAGGCAGCAGGATGGGAAGGAGGGGCTGGAATAGGTCTCAGAACCAGGCCAAGGCCAGGGCCTCAGGTTCAGGGTTTTCAGCCTCCACCCCACCTCATCCTTTTACATGTGCTACTTTGGTTGAACAAATGCTCAGAGATGGAAACACAGAGAGCAATTGTTTAAAAAGACACTCAAAAGCTTCTGCTACACACCTAAGCAAGCTCTTACAGAAAGTGACACTGGTCAGGTGCGGTAGCTCACACCTGTAATCCCAGCACTTTGAGAAGCTGACATGTGAAGAGTGCTTGAGCCCAAGCAATCTTGACCAGTTCAAGACCAGCCTGGGCAACAGAGTGAGACCCCGTCTCTGCAAAAAAAAAAAAAAAAAATACAAAAATTAGCTGGGCGTGGCGGCACATGTCTGTGGTCCCAGCTACTTGGAAGGCCGAGGTGGGAGGATCACTTGGGCCTAGGAGTTCAAAGCTGCAGTGAGCCATGATCACACCACTGCATTCCAGCCTGGGCGAGACGCTGTCTCCCCCAACAACAGCAACAAAAAGTAAAAACTGTTGCTAACCCCACAATTTGCCATGAAATATTTTAATCCAACAAGTTGTCTGCTGTAAAAACCAAAGTCTTGGTGAAACAGTAATCTCTCTAGGGTCCCTCCCTGTACGTTGGAAAGTAAGACCCCACTCCCTTACAAGGGCCAGCTGTGGCCAGGTATGGTGGCTCATGACTGTAACCCCAGCACTTTGGGAGGCTGAATCAGGAGGACTGTTTGAGCCCAGGAGTTCAAGACCAGTCTGGGCAACATGGCAAGACCCCATCTCTACAAAAAAATATTTGCAGGCATAGTGGTGCACACCTGTGGCCCCAACTACTTGGGAGGCTAAGGCAGGAGGATCACTTGGGCCAGGAATTCAAGGCTGCAGTGAGCTAGGACGGTGTCACTGCATTCCAGCCTGGGCAAGAGAGTGAGACTCTGTCTCCCACAGAAAGGGCGTGGAACAGTTGTCAAGCATATTGAGGCTTATTCAAAGTAAAATGCCCATTAATGAGACAGAAAATCATGCCCTGAATGAGCTGAAGTGGAACCCTGAGCTACGCAACATAGACAGAGGTCACTGAAGGTCAAGCATCTCACCCTCACCCCACCCTGCCAGTGGAACAGGGGCCGTTGTCAGCCCTGATTCGCAAGTGTGGGTACAGAAGAGGAGAGATGGGGTAGGCCAGCCACGGTGGCTTGCACCTGTAATTCCAGTACTTTCGGAGGCCGAGGTGGGCGGATCACTTGAGGTCAGGAGTTTTGAGACCAGCCTGGCCAACATAGTGAAATCCTGTCTCTACTAAAAATACAAAAATAAGCGAGATGTGGTGACACACACCTGTAATTCCAGCTACTCAGGTGACTGAGGCAGGAGAATTGTTTGAACCTGGGAGATGGAGGCTGCAGTGAGCTGAGATCACACCACTGCACCCTAACCTGGGTGACAGAGCAAAAACAAAAACAACAACAACAAAAAAAAGAGCAGAGATGGGAAGAAACTTACCAAGGCTAACAGGGACTCAATAACCAAGGCTGGATTCAAACCCTCAGGGACTCAGTAACCAATCCTGGATTCAAACCCTTACCCCGAGAAGTTTCTGCTTATTATAGTTTTTAAAATGGGGTCCCAGGATGTGCAAAAACGAAAGCACCCATGCACTGCTGGTTAGAATGCAAAATGGTGGAGCTGCGTGAGGGTCTGGTGGTTCCTCAACGAGTTACCACGGAATTCCCATGACTCAGCAATTCCGCTCCTGGCTATGTCCCCAACGGCGGGTGAACAGGTCAATACACTGTGGTCCTTCCATACAACGGAATATTATTCAGTCACAAAAAGGGATGAAGTTCATCCACGCTACAACACAGGTGAACCTTAACGACATGCCAGTCACAAAAGGCCACATGATTCCATTTATGTGAAATGTCCAGAACAGGCAAATCCACAGAGACAAACAGGAGATTAGTGGTTCCGAGGGGCTGGGAGAGGGAAGTAGAAGGACAGGGAGTGACTGCTTAGTGGGTATGAGCTTCTGGGTGATGAAAGGTCCTGGAATGAGACAGCAGTGAGGGCTGCGTGACATTATAAATGTACTTAGTGCCCCTGAACCGTACACTTGAAAATGGTTAAAACAGTACAATTCATGTTGTGCACATTTTACCATAATTTTTTCAAAAAGAAAGAAATGGAACTGCTCCCTCCCCTTTTGTTCAATTAAAGAAAAAAAAAAAAAAGACCAAAGCAGGTAGATCACTTGAGCCCAGGAGTTCAACGCCAGCCTGGACAAGATAGTGAAACTCCCTCTCCACAAAAAAAAAAAAAAAAAATAGGGCCAGGCATGGTGGCTCACGCCTGTAATCCCAGCACTTTGGGAGGCCAAGGCAGGGGGATCACAAGGTCAGGAGATCGAGACCATCCTGGCTAACATGGTGAAACCCCGTCTCTACTAAAAATGCAAAAAAATTAGCCCGGTGTGGTGGTGGGCACCTGTAGTCCCAGCTACTCAGGAGGCTGAGGCAGGAGAATGGCGTGAACCCAGGAGGCAGAGCTTGCAGTGAGCCAGGATCACACCACTGCACTCCAGCCTGGGTGACAGAGTAAGACTCTATCTCAAAAAAAAAAAAAAAAATTGCCATGTGTGGTGGCACGCACCTGTAGTCCCAGCTACTCAGGAGGCTGAAGCGGGAGGATCATCTGAGCCCAGGAGGTCAAGGCTGCAGTGAGCCAAGATCGCACCACTGCACTCTAGCCCGGGCAACAGAGCAAGACCCTGTCTCAAAAAAAAAGAAAAAGAAATGAGTAGTTTTGAGGATGAAATGACAGGCTTTCTAGGTAGTGCCTTGCCCCTAGGGGCCTGGGGTGTCAAGAAGCAACTGTCTTCAGACCAGCTGGAGGCTGACGATCACCCCACCCTCAGCTGGAGGACCCTCACCAATCAGATCAAAAACATTCACCACCCAGCAACAGATGAATGGATAGATAAAATATGGTCTAGCCGTACAATGGAATACTATTCAGCCGTAAGAAAGAAGGAAATTCTGACACAGGCTGCTATGTGGATGAACCTTGAAGACATTATGCTGAGTGAGAGAAGCTAGTCACAGAAGGACAAATATGATATGATGCCACTTATATGAGGTCCCTCAGATTGGCAAATCCACAGAGACAGAAAGTAGAATAGAAGTTACTAGGTGGGGGGAGGGAAGAATGGGGAGTGACTGCAATCATTTCATACAATGTTGTATTTAGCAATTATGTAAAATAGCAAAAACTGGCCGGGCGCAGTGGCTCACGCCTATAATCCCAGAACTTTGGGAGGCCGAGGCAGGTGGATCACTTGAGGTCAGGAGTTCGAGACCAGCCTGGCCAACATGGCAAAACCCCGTCTCTACTAAAAATACAAAAATTAGCCGGGCATGGTGGCGGGTGCCTGTAATTCTAGCTACTTGGGAGGCTGGGGCAGGAGAATCACTTGAACCCAGGAGGTGGAGGTTGCAGTGAGCTGAGATTACACCATTGCATTCCAGCCTGGATGACAGAGGGAGAGTCCATCGCAAAAAAAATAAAATTAAATAAAAATAAAAATAAAATAAAGCTTTAAAAAATGCACCAAGCAGCTTCTCTATGAAACTTAAAACTTTAAAAAAATCACCTAAGATGCAGCAGTGATGCATTGGAAAAAAAAAAAAAAAAGACTTCCTATGAGAACCCTACCAGGCACACCACTGAAGGCTACTTGAGTCAAATGACGGTGACCTAGTTCATCATAATTAAGACCTAAGCCTTAATCCACAGATGGCTGACATTTCAGCGTGAAGCCTAAGCCACACCTACCCTGTTCACAGTGTCTTTGACAGCTGGGACCGGCAGGCGAGGCAGCGATGTCTGGAAGCTGTACAACATGGGTTTTCGGCCTGAAAAGATCTTGACCATACCCTGAAGAAGAGAGAATTATATTTTCAGTCTACTGCCATACCACCCTGAACGCACCCGTTCTTGTCTGATCTCAGAAGTTAAGCAGGGTCGCGCCTGGTTATACTTGGATGTGAGAATTACAATTTCAAAGACAAGGCTATGTTAAAGATCCAAAGCCACTTTTCCAGCGTGCACAACATGCCAACCACTTACTGATTTTCTGTGTTGATTTATTTTTCATCTGGTCCATCTTTTACCGCCCCATACTTACGGGTTCTAGCAAATAAGCATATAACCCCGCCCTCCATGCCAATAAAAACCTGGGCAACATGGCAAAACCCCATCTCTACCAAAAAAAACACAAAAAATTAGCCAGGCGTGGTGGCATGTGCTTGTTGTCCCAGCTACTTGGGAGGCTGAGGCGAAAGGATTGATTGAGCCTGGGAGGGTGATGCTGCGGTGAACCGTGATCACCCCACTGCACTCCAGCCTGGGCGACACAGTGAGACCCTATGTTAAAAAGCAAAACAAAAACAAACAAACAAACCACGTGGAATCAAAGCCAAGCCTGACGGAGGCTGTAAGATGTCACTGCCAGCATCGTGACTAGCCAGGACCCGAACTGTGCTTCTGCACCTAGGGTGAGTCTCACCCCACCTCCTTCTGCAAGGCCCTTAGTTTAGGGATGGGCTCCAGGCTCTAGGAGCAGTGAGGAGGGTCAACGTGCCTGACCCTGAGCCAAGCTGAGGGGAAGCAGCGTCTTCCCTTCAGTCATTGCCAAGCCTCCCAGAGGGCACATTTGTGGCCCTTGGTTTTAGGCTGGATGATCAAGTTTGTATAATAACCAGTCACCTCAATGCCGACCAAAACAAAGGCAGTCCTCGGGCCCAGGTGGGGAGTCCTGGTACCGCAGGGCGTTGGGACTCAACTGAACCTCAGCTGCGAACCCACTGGAGGGAGTGCCCTTTAGCCTGCTTTGCCAAGCGTGGGAACCACCCGAATCTCTTCTAGGTGTTAAATTCTGCTTCTCTAGAAATCAGGAACTTTATATCCAAATGGCAGAAACTGATTTGAGAGAAAAAATTGGTTTGACTGGGTGCGGTGGCTCACGCCTGTAATCCCAGTACTTTGGGAGGCCGAGGAGGCTGGATCGTTTGAGCCCAGGAACTCGAGATCACCTGGCCAACATGGCGAAACACTGTCTCTATTAAAAATACAAAAAATTATCCGGGCGTGGTGGTGTGTGCCTGTGGTCCCAGCTACTGTGGAGGCTGAGGTGAGAGAATCGCTTGAGCCCAGCAGGGTGGAGGTTGTAATAAGCTGAGATTGCACCACTGCACTCCAGCCTAGGTGACAGAGCAAGCTGCTGTCTCAAAAAAAAAAAAAAAAATTTGTTTGGCAAGAGTGGAGTCCCAGTGTGTGGTGGGCACTGCGGTGACTCCCACACTTCTCTTACAAGGCTTCCCCAGAGGTTGGGACAGCAGCCCAGTCCAGGCAGGCACCACTGTGGGGGCTACCCAGAGGCAACCGAGCAGAAGGGCCCCAGGGCCAAGGTCGGGGCAGACAAAAAACCAAAGCAGGCCCATGGCTTCATATACACCGGCAGACCCATGGAGCAGCCTCATTCGAGAAAGATTCTGCAGAAAATTTTCTCATGATTACCTGGTCCATTAGAACCATTTAGGCCACTTGGCAAGACAGGGGTGAATAAACCAGATGTTTCTTTACACATGTCCAGCCCCAAAGACCCAGGTTGGGCTTGAGGTGCTGAGCAAAGCCCAAGGCCCAGGGCCATGACTACAATGGGCAGATGGTACATGGGGCACATGCCCGCCTGCAGGGGGTCACAGGGGCCCCAGCCCCCAGACGGAGGCCTTGAAAGTCCAGAGATGATGCCCATTTTGGAGGGTTTATTTTCAGAAAAACTAAGGCCATAATTTTTTTTTTTTTTTTTTTTTTTTTTGAGACAGGGTCTGGCTCTGTCACCTAGGCTGGACGCAACCACAGCTCACTGCAGCCTTGACCTCCTGGGCTCAAGCAATCCTCCCACCTTGGCCTCTTGAGTAGCTAGGATTACAGGCATGCACCACCACGCCTGGCTAATTTGCCTGGCTAATTTTTGTATTTTTAGTAGAGATGGGGTTTTGCCATGTTCTCCAGGCTGGTCTCAAACTCCTGAGCTCAGGTGGTTCACCAGGCTTGGCCTCCAAAAGTGCTGGGATTACAGCCATGAGTGACCATGCCCAGCTCCCACAAAAACATTTAAATTGAGCCCAGGTTTGATGGCTCATGCCTGTAATCCCAACACTTTGGGAGGTTGAGGTGGGCAGATCACTTGAGCTCAAGAGTTTGAGACCAGCCTGGCCAACGAAACCCCGTCTCTATTAAAAATACAAAAATTAGCCAGCCATGGTGGTGTGCGCCTATAGTCCCAGCTACTCAGGAGGCTGAGGTGGGAAAATCACTTGAGCCTAGGAAGTTGAGGCTGCAGTGAGCTGTGATCGTGCCACTGCACTCCAGGCTGGGCAATGGAGCAAGACCCTGTCTCAAAAAGAAAAAAAAAGAAAGCTGGGTGCGGTGGTTCATACCTGTAATCCCAGCACTTTGAGAGGCCAAGGCAGGATCACCTGATGTCAGGAGTTAAGACCAGCCTGACCAACATGATAAAACCCTGCCTCTACTAAAAATACAAAATTAGCCAGGCGTGGTGGTGCATGCCCGTAATCCCAGCATCTTGGGAGGCTGAGGCAGAAGAACTACTTGAACCTGGGAGGCCGAATTTGCAGTGAGCTGACATCGCACCATTGCACTCCAGCCTGGGCAACAAGAGTGAAACTCCATCTCAAAAAAAAATAAAATAAAATAAAATAAAAATAAAAAAGAAAAACATTTAAATCATGAAATTTGGACAAGCATCCACATATATGGCAAAGCCATGACCTTAAATCAAGGACCCTTGGGCTAAGGGCCAAGGCAAGCTGGGGGAACATTCCAGAAGCTAAGTCCGAGTCACGGGAGCCTGTCCGAGGGGTCAGCTAAGGTAACCATTTAATGCCTGACAACAAGTGAGTCAAGAACGCTACAGAGAACTGGATGGACAGCACTTTTATTTGATGAATGACCTGAACTACAAACCCAGCAGACCTCAATAAAACATGCTGCAGATCTCACTAACGTCACGAAAGAGAAGCACTCTTCGGCCCCCGCTTTTGTGTCATGGTGACTCAAACCTCTCCAGCCATTCAAGGTTGAGGCCCAGGTCACCAACCAAGCATCAAGGGAGAAAAGGTCCCAGAGGTGTCCTTCTTTCCAAAGCCCAAACCATCTACCCCCACTCCACTGCCAGAGGGATGCACAATTACCATCCAGATCTTGGTGGCGCGACTCATCTTGCCGTGCTCAGCGAACATCCACCCGTGGTAGGACAGCAGCACCTTCAGGGAGTAGCGCATGGTGACGATGAGGGCCACCCACAGCCCGGTGCCAAACAGCACGCCGCTGACCACGTTCTTCGTCTGGCTGGACATGCAGTCACTGCGGAGACAGACCCAGACAAGGGAGGCTGTGTGTGAGGTCGCACGGTGCCACCGAACGCCACCGGTGACGCCACAGACACCACGTGCTTCAGCGTCCAGCAGCCTGCCCCATGTAGAGCCGGGAAAGTCAGAGGGAGAGCACTTGCAGGAACCGAGCTCTTAAAACACTCACGGACTCTCTCCTCCTCACCCCAAAACCAATCACACCGAAAGTAGCCGGCAGACCCGGGTGCCCGGGGCAGGCCTGTCTGCTCTCTTCCCACAGGTCCCTTCAGCCTGATCTGCTCTGGTGGCCTTGAAACCAACCAGGGCCAATTTGTGTCATCTGGAAAAAGACACAGCTTCCTTCAGGACCTCTGGACCAACAGCAGGGGGGATGCTGTGAGGCCGGGACCTAGCCACCGCGAGCGCCATGCCCTGCAGACTTGCGCCTCCCCGGCAGGTGAGCAAGAGATTCTGGGCCACTTTCTTCAGCTCTTTATGAATTTTTTTCTCCCAAACTTACTTTTAGATGCAATCGTAATCTCAAATTATTTTGTTACAACCATTACCTCCAGTATTTCTATCAAAAGAGCTTGTTTTTGACTTAGGAGTACTTAACACGAATAAAGAAACAGACTGTGTGAAACGGTCATGTAAATATTTAACTTAAATACAGGAAATGTTTTTGTTTGTGAAGGAAGGTAGTACATATTATGGTAAACATGCGACTTTAAAAATGAGACAAAATGCAGCTTTTTTTTTTTTTTTTTTTTTTTTTTTTGAGACAGAGTCTTGCTCTGTTGCCCAGGCTGGAGTGCAGTGGTGATCTTGGCTCACTGCAACCTCCACCTCCCAGGTTCAAGCAATTTTCCCACCTCAGCCTCCCGAATAGCTGGGATTACAGGTGTGTACCACCACATCCAACTAATTTTTGTATTTTTGTAGAGATGGGGTCTTGCCATGTTGCCCAGGCTGGTCTCGAACTCCTGACCTCAGGTGATCCACCTGCCTCGGCCTCCCAAAGTGCTGGGATTATAGGTGTGTGCCACTGTGCCTGGCCAGAAATGCAGCTATTTTGTGGTTTGTTTTAGTTTTGGTAACTGCAAAATATTTTTTAAGTAAAAACTAAGCATGCTTCAAATGATTAAAAGACCAATATATATAACCTAAAGGTATCCCCAATATTTGAAAAGCACTAATTTGGCCAGGTGCAGTGGCTCGTCTATAATCCCAGCACTTTGGGAGGCCGAGATGGGTGGATCACTTGAGTCCAGGAGTTCAAGACCAGCCTGGGCAACATGGCAAAACCCCATCAATATAAAAATAAAACGTAAAAAAGAAAATAAAATAATTCAAAATAAGAAATAAAAAAAAAAGAAAACCACTAATTGAACACTGCATAATATTTAAGTGGACAAAAACAAATTATCTTCAAGGTTACATACTCTTGCTCCAAAATGTGTATCTTTCTATAACCCGTGAAGTCTAGCACTGGAGTTTAACTGTAGTCTCTTTTTTAAACCTATACGCTCTTTTCTGGTCATCTAACCTATCAGCAAACCTGGGTTTAGGGATTTCAGAAGCCATCTTTTAGATAATCTACATTTTAGATTACTGAAAGAAAAAGACCTATATACTTACTTGATTTGCAAAAATAAAAGTATTTTAGCATAAACAAATGACACATTCAAGATTTTTAAAAATATAGACATATAGGCACTTAGATAAAAAACGTTAGCAAAAAGCTTTCTTTGAAAGGACATGCTCCTTACAAGGCTGTCGGGGACAGACTCAGAGACAAACCCCACATAACACGTATGACTCCACTTTTTTACTCTTTTTTTTTTTCTTTTTTTTTTTTTTTTAAGAGATAGGGTCTCACTATGTTGCTCAGGCTGGTCTTGAACTCCTGGGCTCAAGCAATCCTCCTGCCTCGGCCTCCCAAAGTGCTGGGATTACAGGCCACCGCGCCCAGCCTGACTCCAGTTTTGAAGGCAGCGGCCCAGAGAATCTGCAAGTCCCCTCCAGGACAGCAGCTCTGGAATGGCCCATGAGGCTGGAAGACGCTGGCCCTTAACCCGGCCTTTCTAAATTTAGGCCAGGGATGGCCTAGTTTACCAAAATAGGTTTAAGAGGTACAAAGAAACAAATCTTACAAAGACCCAGATTATTAAGAGCTTTAAACAGTCAACACTTCTAAATATAATCCAGTTTTAAGAGAAGGCCTACACTAGAGAGTAAATTAAAGATCTGGCCCGGGCTCAGTGGCTCACATCTGTAATCCCAGCACTTTGGGAGGACGACGCGGGTGGATCACTTGAGATCAGGAGTTCAAGACTGGCCTGGCCAACACGGCGAAACCCCATCTCTGCCAAAAATACAAAATTTGGTTGGGCATGGTGGCGTGTGCCTGCAGTCCCAGGTACTCAAGAGGCTGAGGCAGGAGAATCACTTGAACCCGGGAGGTGGAGGTTGCAGTGAGCCGAGATCGCACCACTGCACTCCAGCCTGGGGGACAGAGTGAGACTCAATCTCAAAAAGAAAAAAAAAAGATCTTCATTAACCCCACGAGAGAATGAAAAGTATGAAGGAACAGCTCCACACACAAGGCTCAGAGGCGGCTATCCACTGCAGGCCTGCGGGCCCTGGGACCTCAAGGAAGAGAGCAGCCAGGCCTGCCCCGAGTGCCCAGGTCTGCCAACTGCTTTCTGAGTGACAGCAGTGACAGCAGTCCCCAGGCAGACAAGGAACCTGGCAGGCATCCCAACCAGGCATGCTTCTGCTAAAATGACTGGGAACTTTGATTCTGTCTCTTGCAGACACTTATAGAGGCCTGAGCCAGCAATCCTGAGCTACCTCAAGGTTGCAGGCAACTCAGCTGGATGCTCAGTGGCTCTGGAGGGTCCAGGGCTTCCTGGAGAAGGAACAGGATGTGAAGGGGTCCTCTGCAGACCCTTCGCAAAAAGAGGCAGGAATCAGGGTACCTGCTCAAGCTGTCATCAGGAGATTCAGACCATTAATCTGCTTAATCTTTTCTTTCTAGTCAGCAGAATCAAGGCTGGGCACAGTGGTTCACACCTGTAATCCCAGCACTTCGGGAGGTCGAGGCGGGTGGATCACCTGAGGTCAATAGTTCAGATCAGCCTGGCCAACATAGTGAAACCTCATCTCTACAAAAAATACAAAAATTAGCCAGGCATGGTGGTGGGCCCCTGTAATCCCAGCTACTCAGGAGGCTGAGGCAGGAGAATTGCTTGAACCCAGGACATGGAGGTTGCAGTGACCCGAGATAGCACCATCACACTCCAGCCTGGGCAACGGAGGAAAAACTCCATCTCACAAAAAAAAAAAAATTCAAATTCAGCCGTTAACTGTGAGTGAGTTTTCGTTTATGTCCCTTTTTCTGCCAGTTTATTTTCTTATTTCTTGCTGATTAAACAATATTTACATGCAAACAACCCGCAAGGCATGACTATGAAGATCCAGAGCTTTGATTTTTAGCTTAGCCCTGACCTGGCATTGTGCCTTCCACCTGCAACTCCTGGCCCCAAAACAAAGCCCAGTTATGAGGAGTTGGCGGCTATTATTGACCTCAGATGATCCACCTGCCTCGGCCTCCCAAAGTCCTGGGATTACAGGTGTGAACCACCGTGCCCCAATGGCAAAAATGCCGTTGGTGTAAACAAGCAGCACAGAAATCGAATCAAACGCCTGGCATGGGCCAGCAGGGACACTTCCAAGGCACCATGGAGCTTTCAGACCAGAAAGGAAAACGTGTGTCCAAGCGCAAGGGTCACAGCTGCACGAGGAAGCTGAGTCGCCCCGCGTTCCACTGTCTCGACGTTCAAATGGCGATAAAGCAGCGGTGTTCACGTGCATTTGTCTCACGGAAGCTTCTGGGGCAGGGGGTGGGGGGACCTCAGTGCTACACTGAAGAAAGCAGATTTCAGAGCTGGCACAGAGCTGGGTTTAAATTCCAGCTTCCCCGCTCCCTCTTCCTGTGACTTGGGCAGACGCCTGCATCTGTCTGAAAGCTTCCTCACTGGTAAAAGGGATCCTAATGAGAGGTCACTGCAGTGCAGGACCTGACCTTCCTAGACGGGAGTCTGGGCCATCTCCAGAACTGGATGGAATAACAGGCATCACAGGCGTGCAATAAACACGTGCCATCAACAGGCGGCAGGTGGTTGGAAAAAAAATAAAATGAACATGTGCTGAATGTTACCTAAGGTGTCTCGGGGCCTTATCTCTTGGTAGCGAGAGATAAGCCCCAGGAAAATCCAAAACCCTAGGGGTGGGAGTGACAGGGGTGTCCCCTGGAGATTTCTGAACCACCCTGACAGAAAGCTAAGTGGGGGAGGTCCCTGCAGAGGACCCCAGAGCAGTCAGTTCAAGGGTCACAGAACTCTGGGATGAACGGACTCCAAGTGCAAAGAAATCATTACATGGAGATTCAGCCCCTTGAGCAGAAATTCCGTTTCAGAGCCCTACTGGCCGGGCTATGGGCACTGTCACTATTGGCCAAACCCTCGGGCCCTGACACCTTCCAAGGGGTGCCCCAGGGCTACTACCACTCTTCTCACCCTGGTCTTCGGAGGAAAGGCCGCAGAGGACTGCAAACTCCTAGAGGGACCTTAGCACCACCCAGGAGGCGAGAAGAAAGCCGACATGAGGACAGAATCAGGAGCTTCACGTCGAATCCAGAACAGTGACAATCATCACATTTGAAGAGACATAAAAACAGCAATAAAATCCGTAACTTCCCAGACATTCGGAGATTTCACAGGATTACTTACGTTGTTTCCAGGGTCCGATTGATTTTTGCAATTATTCCTAACGAGGGGTCGATCTTGGCGTACATTGTTGTCATCACACCCACCACCACGATAAGCCAACTGGAGGGGCTCGCCGGGTACACGCCAGTGATGATGCCATTCTAAAGACAGACACACGGGCCGTGAGCGGTGTCCTCCCACAACCCACAGGGCAACGGCGCTTCATGGCCCCAGCAACAGGACTGCTGGGTCGGCAGGCAGGGAGAAGAGGGTGTCGGCAGCGTGCGTGCACTAAGAAACCATACCCCACTAGCTGGGACTCTCCCCAGAGTTTACAGCCTGCGGCGTTCCAGTTTCCTCCCTTCCACTACTTCTGAGCCAAAACCCACCCTGAAAGCTTCCCCAAGAGTGGACACCCCAGGACATGAGAATCAGCCCAGGCACTAGTTTAGCTGGTGAAGGATGTCACTGAGCCACCATGATGTCCTGTCCCTAGCCTGCTACTGTCTAGAATGCCCTGAGACCCCAGCTCCAAAACTGCCCCTCTTGCCGCCCCTATGTCAGAAGGCTGCTTAACCTTGAAGATTTCATGGGAGGCCTCACTCCATGTTGAGAATTTGCTGTAAAATACTCCAGCCAAAAAAAAAAAAAAAAAAGGATTATATCAAACGAAATTGGCAAAATTGTTGAACAAGGAAGTGAACGGTGGGGATCTGTAATCAGTCCTCTTCACTCTTGTGTATGTTTGACAACTCCAATTAAAAAACATTCTTACTAAACCATCCTAATAAGATATTGATTTGACCAAGGTAATGGATTAAAAATGACCAAAGCAGGCCAGGTGAGGCGGCTCATGCCTGTAACCCCAGCACTTTGGGAGGCTGAGGCGGGCAGATCACTTGAGGTGAGGAGTTTGAAACCAGCCTGGCCAACATGGTGAAATACTGTCTCTACTAAAAATACAAAAACTTAGCCAGGTGTGGTGGCGGGCGCCTGTAGTCCCAGCTACTCAGGAGGCTGAAGCAGAAGAATTGCTTGAGCCCGGGAAGCGCAGGTTGTATTGAGCCAAGGTCGCGCCATTGCACTCCAGCCTGGGCAACAGAGTGCGGCTCTGTCTCAAAAAAAAAAAAAAAAAAACCTTAGCCGGGCATGGTGGTGTGCACCTATGATCCCAGCTACTTGGGAGGATGAGACAGGAGGATTGCCTGAGCCCAGTGACACTATAGGGAGCCGTGATCACACCGCTGCACTCCACTCTGGGCAACAGAGCAAGACCTTGTCTCAAAAAAAAAAAAAAAGGGGAGGGGAGGGGGAGAACAACATTCCCACTGGGTTGAATATGATGGCCAAGCCTCTGCATCCAAGCTTCTATTTTCCCAGATTCCAAGGTGAAAAAGAGCAGCCCTCGGCGAGCCGAGCTAGTGCCTCAGTGACATCTCGGATGTCGCCTTGGTGGGTTATTGATCTGGGCCCAAGAATACACAGGCTGAGCCCCAGGGACACCTGTGCAGCTGTGCTGGCCCCCAGGGGCTCGCCCACCTCCCTGCCGTCCCTGCTGCCACCCACTCTTGAGCTTAGGGCTTTCTCAGTGGCCCACTTCAGTGCCGCCCTCAGAGACGGAGCACTGGGAAGTCCACAAACTGAACTGAGCTCCTGCTGGGGCTGGCGGGGGTCAGCGGGGGTGTCCACTCTCGACTTGATGAACTTTCATCTAGTTTCCGTGTTTTCAAACATGCACTTATTCCTTCTATGATGTTTAAAATAAACGAAAATACATGGAAAAACAAGATACTTGCTTAAAAAAGAACAGAGTTCCACTTCTTTAGATAAACAGAATTGAGAACATGTCGACTCGACTGTATTTGAACTTATGTGGAGAGTTTCTTTTTTTTTTTTTTTTGAGATGGAGTCTCGCTCTGTCACCCAGGCTGGAGTGCAGTGGCGCGAACTCAGTTCACTGCAAGCTCCACATCCCGGGTTCAGGCCATTCTCCTGCCTCAGCCTCCCAAGTAACTGAGACTACAGGCGTCTGCCACCACGCCCGGCTAATTTTTGTGTTTTTTAGTAGAGACGGGGTTTCACCGTGTTAGCCAGGATGGTCTCAATCTCCTGACCTTGTGATCCACCCACCTTGGCCTCCCAAAGTGCTGGGATTGCAGGCGTGAGCCACCATGCCCGGCCCTTATGTGGAGAGTTTCTAGTATGTGAATGTTTTATCAACGAAGTAATTATTACATCTACTTGCTGAAGTTTGGAAAAAAAAAATTTTTTTTTTGAGACAAAGTCTCGCTCTGTTGCCCAGGCTGGAGTATGGTGGCTCAATCATGGTTCACTGCAGTCTCTGCCTCTCGGGTTCAAGCGATCCTCCCATCTCAGCCTCCTGAGGAGCTGGGACTACAGATGCATGCCAACGCACCTGCCTAATTTTTGTATTTTTTGTAGAGATGAGGTTTTGTCGTGTCACCCAGGCTGGTCTTAAACTCCTGAGCTCAAGCGATCCGCCCACCTCAGCTTCCCAAAGTGCAGGGATTACAGGTGTGACCCACTGCACCTGGCCCAGAAAAAGTCCTTTTTGAACAAGGTGCAAAGGATTCTGACTCAGACAGAAGATGTGAATTCTAGTCTTTACTCTGCCTTCTATTAAGTAGGTCGCTGGCCCTTGGAGCCTCGATTTCCCGGCCTGCTTTAGAGCATGCCAACTCCCTCTACCTGCCTAATGGAGCTGCTCCAAGCATCCAGTGAGCTAAAGTCCGTGTAATGGTGTCCCCAAGCCTTAAGTACCGTGGAAATAGGTAAGTGATATGCAATCGCCAGTCTGAAACACGTAGACCTCATTCGCTGCAAGAGCCCCGTTCTTAGACATTAAAAGGCATACTGTGTAGATTTCAACTCATCTCAGCAAACCTTGAATCGGATGAACTTCTTCTTCCAGGAATGAAGTCCAGAGAGATAGATTTGCCTAAGAGCTTCATGGCTCAGCCGCAGGTCGATCCCATCCGGAGTGACCGTGAACTGAAAGGCTACAGCTTGGTGAGCTTCTGCCATCTTCAGGAATTACCTGGAAGGAGAAGGAGAAAATGTAACACACTTTCTGGGACCAGATACTAAAAAATCCCCATATAGAAGTGCCATTCCTTCTGAATTTAAGTTCTTCCTCCCCACTTAACAGCATCCGGGCCTGTGGTACCCCAACCCTGGCCCTGGACGTCCCCCGGAACCACACCTCCAAGCCAGCATCCAGGCCCGTGGTACCCCAACCCTGGCCCTGGACGTCCCCCAGAACCACGCCTCCAAGCCAGCATCCAGGCTCGTGGTACCCTAACCCTGGCCCTGGACGTCCCCCGGAACCATGCCTCCAAGCCAGCATCCAGGCCCGTGGTACCCCAACCCTGGCCCTGGATGTCCCCCGGAACCACGCCTCCAAGCTAGCATCCAGGACACACCTGCTGACGCAAAGCCCGTGGCGCTTCGGCAACTCGCACAGCACAGACAAATCTCAATCTTACAGCCAGGCCCTTGGAGGCTGGCATTAGAAGAGGCCCAGAGTGTCCACGAAGGAGTCCACGAGGGGGCCCACGACAGCCCTAGACCCTGAACTTTGAGCACAGATCAATACCAAATGCCTCTGCCTCTGGTGTCTATGTGGCTGCTCTTTCGAGAAACTGTTCTGGGGTTTCAGAGAGACCCATGGAGACCCCATGAGTCACATGTGCAGACGCCTCAAGAATGGGTGCTCACGGACCGAGCGGGCCTTCTTCCTTGGAGGCAGCGGCTGAAGCAGCACCTGCCTTGGCGGCCCACGGGCTCAGCAGATCCTGGGGCGCTGTATCCCAGACGCAAGCACAGCCCCTGGGGACAGCATCCCGTCTGGCTGCAGAAAACTGCTTCGGGGTCTGCTACATTCTTCCCATCCCTTCATCCTGGCTCCGGCTGCCTTCCTCCAGGCTCCTCGGCACAGCCGCTCAGCACAGCACAGCCCCCATCCCCTCCTGGACCCCCAGGGCGGCGGCTCCTGCCCTTCTCACTGTGCCTCCCCCACCTCCTCCCAAGCTGCCTGCCACAAAGTACTAAATGGATAAAAGAGAAGCTAAGAGGAAAAAACTATCAAGGACCATAATAAAAATCCAAAAACTCGTGTGTGTGTATGTAGATGTGTGTGTGGTATGTGTATGTGGTGTGTGTGGTGTATATGTGTGTTGTGTTTGTGTGTGTGGTGTCTGTGTGGTATATGTGTATGTGTGTGTATATGTGTATGTGGTATGTGTATGTGGTGTGTGTGGTGTATGTGTGTGGTGTGTTTGTGTGTGTGGTGTCTGTGTGGTATATGTGTGTGTGTGTGTGTGTGTGTGGGCATATGTATGTGTATGTGGTGTGTTTGTGGTGTCTGTGTGGTATACATGTATATGTATGTGTGGTGTGTGTGGGCATATGTGTGTGTGGTATGTGTATGTGTATGTGGGGTGTGTGTGGTGTATGTGTGTGGTGTGTGTGTGCATGTGTGGTGTGTGTGTGGTGTATGTGTGTATATGTGTGTGATGTGTGTGGGGGTATGTGTGTGGTGTGTGTGGCTGTGTGTGGGGGTGAGTGTGTGGTGTGTGTGTGGTGTGTGTGTGGTGTGTGTGTGTGGGGTG